>NC_041383.1:343640086-343754357 GCF_002162155.2 Triticum dicoccoides | reverse complement strand
CCGAGCGAGGCACCGAGACACAATGTTTGAGAGAGAAACCAATTGACAGATTATGATCAGATCGAGTTGTCACCCTTCTGCTATCATTGTTGGGGGGGGGGAGGGAGAGAAAGACGTATCGAGAGTGTGCGCGGTAGGCACAGAGGCACAACTAGAGAGTGTGTGTGTATGTTTGTGTGTTTGAAAAAGGAGTAGATAGATTATTATCAAGATCGATGTGCCACCCTACTCCTTCGGTGCCGGGTAGTGTGTGTGTGTATGTTTGAGAGAGAAGCCAGTCGATGGATTAGTATCAAGATTGAGGTGTCACCCTACTCCTTCGGTGTTGGGAAGTGTAGGTGTGTGGGTGTGTGTGGGGGGGGGGCAGTGACACTCACATATCTCTACTCTTATCTTATAAAAAAAATAGAGTTGGTAATGATGGTGTTCCTGCCATCCTGCAATATAGGCCATCCGATTTATATCCGACGGATAGGAAGGAAACTATGGCAATTTTGCAAAAATATACCCACACCCCTCTCCACAATTGCAAATAAGGCATTCCCTCGTTCATCCTTTTATCCCACAAGATAAACTTCTCAAACAAATGCATCTTGATGTTCCGTGCAATGCATGGGCATCTTGCTAGTAGGGAGAAGGAGTTTGTGTGACACATATCTAGCTATATTAATGGATAGGTAGGTAGCATTTGTGCGAGGCATACTTAAAGCATCACGAAGATAAACAAACGGTGTGCATGCAAGTGCCGGAAAAATGAAGTGAGAAACAATGCGCGCGCGCGCGTGTGTGTGTGTGTGTGTGAGAGAGAGAGAGAGAGAGAGGGAGAGAGAGAGAAATCTCAAAACAAAAGGTGCTCTATTGGAATCCCATTGTATGTATTCATATGGTTCCGGAACTCGAGTTAACCTTAGGCATATGTGTGAGAGACATTATTATACTTTGAGACATTAGTGGTTGTGGGTGGGCGTAATTAAAGGGGTGGGCGTGTTAGACAGAGAGAGCGTGTGTGTTTCTATGTGAGAGAATTGTAGGACGGGGTAGAAAGACGAATTTAACCTTGACGGAGCGAGAGAAATGCACGAAGTGCGCGTGTGTGATTCTGATGCCCACAGGGAAATGAGATATGTATGCATGTGAGAGAGATTTCACAATTCATTCACGTATCACTATCTAGCGATCGTGGACGTGCATCCCTTGAACATTAGTCAATATCTACTTCATATTGTGGCCAAAGGTACAATATCGATTCAACGCTATAAAGATTGGACACTCACATATCACATTTTTTCCTTTTTAAATAAACCTTTTCAGTTGTGCATGCCAAAGTTACAGTGATGTTTCTTCAAACAACCAATGTAGCTATCATGTACATGCACCATTGTTACTCTTGCATTCAAATTCATTAGTCTTGGATGATTTAAGTTTCTATTTTGAAGTAATATATGTAATATTCATATATGAATTCAACAGGTACACAATTGATGAAATGGAGGCTATGTAATCGTATGAGGTAACACTTTTAAGTAGCGGACTACAATATCCATTTCTTTTTGTGCGCCTCTACACTAACACGTCAATGCATTATGTTTAAAGTAAATAACCAATGGCACTAAATTATCTATTTACACGAGAAATACATAGGTTGAGCTTTGATCCCTTTTTTGTGAATGCGCCACTACACCCGTACGATTAGCCGCGCCCGTGTGAACGTCCAAGTTATCGGCGCATCATCCCGAGTTATTGTCTTTTTTTCTGGGGTGGACTTCACACCAGTTATTAACTGCTGACGCATGCCCCATGTACACAGTCTAGCATGACCTTCCCGCTAGCACGGTCCAAAATTAGTTGAAACTGGATACGAACGATCCCGCGGGCGGCAAAATCTCCCTTAGTCTTTACCATGTGAAATTCCCCTTTTGTCCTTGGTGCACGGAGACCAACAGTTACAATACTTCCCTCATCTACATAATAGGTTGGGGCTGCTTTGGTAACTTCTGGTTCCCCCCACTACACGCACCCCCATTTCCTCTCACCCTCCCGCAAAAACGACTAACTCCACAGCACCAGAGCATCTTACATCACGTCGTCCATACTTCATCGCCCTTTCTCCCCTCCCCTCTTGAAACCCTAGACTGCTCATCCACCGGCGTACCATAGCCCATTCACTGCCAGCGGCGTCCACCTCGCTGGATCTGCTTCTGCGGCCGCATCTACTCCTCCCACCTCCCCTAGAAACAAGTAGACTGCTCATCCACCACTGTACCACATCCCATCCAATGTCGGCCTTGTCCACGACGCCGGATCTGCTTTGCCGGTACTCTCGTCAACCGCCGTGCATCTGCAGCAGCTCATTCGTACTCCCCACTGGAGACGCTTCGTCCACACCCCCCCAGAGCCGCCCCACCGACGCCCCCGTCGACGGCCTCTGGTCCTCTTCGCCCATACCTTCCTCAACCCTACCAGAGCCGCTTCGCCGACACCATCGTCAACCCTACCGGAGTAGCTTTGCCTATACCATTCTCAACCATACCGGGGACGCTTTGCCAACTCACAAGTCTACGGCCTCAGTCCGCTTCCTCGCACCCTCATCCAACCTACCGGAGCAGCTTCTGACGCCCCATCCACGGCTGCAGATCCGCATCATCGACACCATCCTTAACCCAACCACCGGAGCAGCTTCTGACGCCCCGTCCACGGCCGCAGATCCGCATCGTCGACACCATCGTTAACCCAACCATCGGAGCAGCTTCTGACGCCCCGTCCACAGCCGCAGATCCGCGTCGTCGACACCATCCTTAACCCAACCACCGAAGCAGCTTCACCTACGCCCTCGTCCACGACCACAGATCCGCTTCGCCCACACCGTAGTCCACGCTACCGGAGCCGCTCCACAAACACCCTACTCGACGGTTCTAGATATCCTTACCGGACCCCGACAGCCAACACAGCGTCATCACCCATGACGTTTCTAACCTGATTCCCACCATCTGGAGAGACGCCAAGCACCCGCCACGGCCTAGGTACTTGTCACCTTTAAACCCGTGCAGCATCACCTGCCCGATGTACTTCAAATATACTAACCGGTCGCTGTTACCTGTTATGCAGCTGGCAAAAACTACAAGGACGATGTTTCTTCTGGATCTAACAGCTTGGCCAACCAAGATCCTGGACTGAGGCATTTCTATGATCTTGTAAGTGCGTCTCTCTCTTGTATTGTTTTGTGCCTGCCAGCGTGCTTTGCTAGGATTTTCGACCAGTAATCCCTTTGTGCAGACAATGATTTCTACTACTGGCTGCTAAATTAGATATGTAGATGTCATACATGATACTACCTCGTACCTTTGTTCCTAAATATAAGTCTTTCTAGAGATTCAACTATAGGCTACATATGGAGCAAAATGAGTGAATCTACACTCGAGAATGCATCTATATACATCTGTATGTGGTCCATACTGGAATCTCTACAAAGACATATATTTAGGAACAGGGGTAGTACATTACACAAAATCGTAGGTGGCATGTAGGAATTCCAGTGCACTACATTATGCTCCCTTAGAGTGCCTGCTAGTCAAGCACACAGAGTCATGGCTAGTTTATGGTACGCACACAATCGTTAATTGGTGGTTTAAATATGTGCAAGGGATATGCAATGTAGTATCATGTAGAGATGTCTGAAATTAGCCGTGTCAACTTGCAGATAGGGTTACACAATGAAAAAGTACAAGATGTATGTGGCAATTTCATGAAATATCGCAAAGAAAAGGAAAGGCAGCAGTGAGCCTATACAGTGTGCTATGGTACGTCACTCCTCCATTGCAATCATGGTGACATGTTATTTGTATGTCAGTTCTATTAGACAAGTTTCTTAGGGACATTTATTACAAGTTATCCCAAGAAAATAAGCACATGTGAATATAAGCTCCATGTAATAAGCCAACCAGTTCTTTTCATTGTGTTTTCAGCTTATCTTTGGTATGATTAGTGGAAAGTCTAAATTGCATTATATTTTTTTCATTTTGCTGCCCATATGAAAACTAATTTGACTTGCAAACATCACAAATTGAACCCAGTGCAGTAATTAATATGATAGGAAAATAGACCATCACTATTTGCTCAAAATGCAAATACAAAGATACCATCTACTTGGCACAATCTACTTTGGTCAATGTTTTCCATAGAGATCCCATTGCCTAATTTAAACGAAGAATGCATGACCCACATTTAAATGAAGAACAATTATTTATTGAAATTCAATGGTCCAAGTGGCTGGTTATTATCATATAGCAGCACCACCTGAAAGCATCATAGAGCAGCAGCAGCAGCTCATAGCAACTCATCATACAGCAGCAGCAGTCTGCAATTCATCATATACCAGCAGTAGCTCATAGCAATTCATCATATACTAGCAGCAGGAGCGGTTCATAGTAATTCATCATATAGCAGTAGCAGGAGCAGCTCATAGCAATTCATCATATAGCATCAACAGTAGCAGCTTATAGCAACTCATCATATAGCAACAGCAGCAGCAGCTCATAGCAATTCATCATATAGCAGCAGCAGCTCATAGCAATTCATCATATAGCAGCAGCAGGAGCAGCTCATAGCAATGCATCATATAGCAGCAGCAGAAGCAACTCATAGCAATTCATCGTATAGTGGATCAGAATGAAAATTTGGCCAAAAATCAGAGGAGATCCTCACCTTGTTGGATGAGCTCATCCTTCAACAGCACCTCAAGGCCATGGCCTGGGAGGAGGGGAGGGGGAATAAGGTGCCTTCTGCCATAGTGTGGCATCAGCCGTAGTTGTGCAGCGCCCGCCGGAGTAGTGCGTTGGACGAACCACAGTGGAGCAGCTGCTGGAGACCATGAGAATGAGGGGCGGCGCCAGAGAGAGGAGCAGCCAGGGAGATTTGCCCCTACCCGCCGGCCATGTAGCCTAGCTGGACATAGCATCGTCAAGGACCAGGCCAGATGGGACCAGTGGGCGACGGCTCACTGGAGGAACCCTAGTGTTGTAGACAGGGGATCGAGGTAGAGGGAAAGGGGAGAGGAGATGCAAACGGGCAGGGCAATGAACGCTTGCGTGTTTGTTTTTACTTGAGGGTCAGGTGTGACACGGGCAGCAACAGTTGCATTTTGAGTGTAATATAGGCAGACAACAGAGTCATTTCACTATTCCCCTTCCCTTCAATTTTTAGCGAGGTTCTACCCGAAACACCCCCCTCCAAAGCGAAATTAGTTAACCCAAGCCCATAACTCAAAAATGACTTCTTTACATCTTTTATGGCTTATTTTGACAATAAGCCCTGAAAAGGCGGAATCGAACTGGCCCTTAACCTGTAATTCAATTGTGCGTGCAATGATGAATCACTCCTGCCTACTATAGTGTACATTTAGGCATCATCATACATGGCATAACCTAATACATGTGCATTCCATTGTAGAATCTGGAATATGCAATGTTTATGTTAGTTCATACGTTGCACATGATGTTTAAATGCCCCTTAAATCTGGTCAGTCAAGTGATGGTCTTTAAGCCTCCTTCTTTGCTTCTTTTCTTGATATGTAAGATTTCCTCACACATCTGTTCAATTGCTTGTTTGCATCAGCCAGCCATACTAGGACTGTTTGCTTTGATTACTTGTTGTTCTTGACCTAACACTCTTACAGAGCTTGTCAACAATTTAAACACTACGGGCTGCTATAGTGGGGCCTTGTCTAACTCATAGGTGACATAAAGGTTTGGTTGTACACTAAAGTAGGCTCTCCAAGAGTACCTGGAGATCCAGTTCGAAGGTATGCCTAGTTTTTACATAGTGCAGACATAGTAAATGCTCATTTCATTGTGTGCAAGTGTAAGAGATGTGGCATGTTTCTTTATGTGGTGTTGTTTTGTTATAATCTCATCCTTTTGTGTTCACAGACTGGAAAGTATGCATATTTATCTTCCAAGGAGACGAGTAACTAGTTTGTGTCACCTTGCAGAGGGGGTGCAATGAAGATAAGATTGAGGATTTCCAAGTACAAGATGTTAGGAAGGAGCCTTGCAAGAGAAGTAGGAGCTGCACTGAGCCTCTTCAACCTGTTAAGGTAAGTCACTGTATGCAACTCAACAGTTCAATTCCTTGTTTGTTTCAGGCATAGTTAATTTGCTCTTTTCAATTGCTTTATTTGTCCTCGGTTAATGAGATTCCCAAAGAATCATGCCTGATGTTGGGTACTTGTATAACTATTAGTTGACATAATTAAAGGCATTACCATTTAATTACTCTGCCGAAGTGTGCCTGAAGCTTTAAAGTCTATTAACAAACTACTATTGCATGAGGCTCACAATCTAGTTTATACTAGGCTAATGATTGCATAGTTTTGCCTCCTATAGTATGTTTGTATGAAACCCTCTGCTATTCATTATGCTCCCTAAGACTTTAATTTAGCTACAGAATGGCCAACTTCTTGCTTACTTATACGCAACGTGCTATCTAAATTTGTAACTTCTCTGTGTTTTGGATTGGGCCCCAACATCATGCTCCTCTGGTGAGCTAAGAGAGATTTCTGTATGCAGGCTGCACAGACTATCTTTTTTATAATTTTTAAAATATCACCTGCTCATGCTTCATGACGTGTAACATTATTGTTAGTCATGTTTTGCCATGTAGTACAAAATAGTGTCTTGCTCGCTTCACTGTTGTAACTATATTTTTGCCCTAGTCTTGTGTACATACAGAAATATTTCAGGATGAAGTGACATCAACACAAAGATCTGCGAGCAGTGCGTCATGGCTGTTACCGAATGATTATGGATTGGAATTGGAATGTGCTGATGTTCTCGAGCATCAACTAGAGGTGGCAAGACAAAGTGTATATGATTGTCAACGTATAATCAACAAGTTGGGACTGGACATGCAGGTATTAGATGAAGGAGTCAAAAAAATGAAACAAGACACTGAGGTAACCACGAAGGAATTGGAGATTTTGCAGACTGAAATTTGTACTATCTGAATCCGGCCAATCCTATTTTCTGAAGAAATTATAGTTCAAATAGAATTAAGTTGATGCGCGTCCATGATGTATGAGTTGTATTTGCCCAGTGTATGTAATTTGCTGTTTGTGAATGCTTTATTATCACCTGTGCCGAACCATAATGCCCAGTGGGTATAATCGGCTGTAATTTGTTTATTGTATAATGTAGGATAATTCTATGTTTCTATGCCTTGGTCTCTTTGTTGTATAGTGTATGTCTTTTAGAGGTGATAGTATTGAGTAGGATAATTCTTTGAATATGCTATATCATTCAAACGGTGGACCAACTCGCCCAAACGTTGTAGTGACCATGGCCCTCCACGGGTCGTACGATCCATGGGCCATGTACGGGCCGTCAGATCCATGGCCTTCAATGGGCCGTCAGATCCATGGGCCTTCTACGTCTCGTAGGATCCATGGGCCTTGTAAGGGCCGACTCATGTATGGGCCTTGTACGGGCCTTTAATGGGTCGTAGACGGGCTAGAGTGGAAATCGTACATTTTATGGGCTGACCATAACGAGCCGTTAATAGGCCGTATTTGGTGATGCTATGAAAATGTCCCCATGGATTAACGGTCCACAAAAGGGCCGATTGTAACGACGGGCTGAATTTGGCCCACAAGCAGAAAATGACAGTAACGGGCCGTATGTAACCGAATGCTGCAAGTGAGCCGAAGAATAAATGGGCCCTCAGAAGGCCGAAAGATAACTTGGGCTGGAAACGGCCCAACGGAATAATGGGCCGTTAATGAGTATAAAGTGATACACTATTCATTACGGGCCAGTTTCACCATGGGCCGTTAATGGGTGTAAAGTGATACACTGTTCATTATGGGCCTGTTTCACAACAGGCCATTAATGGGCCAAGAGTTACAAAGGGCCTCATATGGGTCGAAAGACATCATGGGCCATACATGGGCCAGAAGTGAAAACGGGCTGGAATCATATTGGATGGTCCAGATGATGCTACTGGGCCTAATTCGGATAGGGCGTAACGGGCCTTGGGTTAGCGGGCTGTAAATGGGCTATATGCGAACAGGCCGTTAATAGGCTTTCCATGGGCCGGCCCGTCGCCTTTTGACCAAGTCAAACGGGCCAGCCTTTTCACAGGAATGGGCCTCTGTTGGGCCGTGCCACATGTCGACGTATCATAGGCGCCTTCTGTCCAATGAGTGGATGACATCTGTCCCAACGATGAGCCGACACGTGTTTCCTCCAGCCAATGATGATTTTACACGTGGAAAATCTCCATTGGTCGGGGCTGTTAACGGGTTATCGGATCCAAAACCCGACCTGATAACTTAACAGCGTTCCGTTACGGTGGATGCCACATGTCGGTCACCCTTGATAATTTTGGTAATGTCATGGAACACTTCTACAACAGCATAGGTATGACTATCTTGATTCTGTGGTAAAATCGTCATGGATGTACATGCAAGAAAAAAACGCGACCTACTGTGACAAACACGTATCATCACGGAAGTGTATTTTTTTGTAGTGCTTGTTACTGCTGCGCTACGACCGGGGTGACTCTTCGCCTGCATACTGCCTTCTAATTTGGTGGATGGCATTTGGGCCCGCGTGCTGCATGGCCCGCATGTCGGTGAACAAAAGTAAAACGGCATTGAGTAGAGGGAGACGTTTCGATGACCTCGGAGGAGCCAGAAGCGGTAGTGTATCCACTGTACTAGTAGTAATTGTTTTCCTGGGTAGCTGTAGAGTGTCTCCACTGTACTAGTAGTAATTGTTTCTATGAGCCCAAGACAAAACAACCCATCCACCCTAGTAAATAATAAAATCAATTCAAAAGCCCATATATTTACTTAATGAGAGGCGCTACCCAGCACACCGCCCCCCAAAACATCCCATCTGTCTTTAATGATTTTGAACTCCCCAGAACCATCATCTCCTCCCACCAGGGCTCCATCCAAAGCCTCTACATATCGTCATGCTACGTGAGAAAGCATACCATGCCCTGCATGATGGACGCCTGGCTAAAATCCTCTGAATTCACACAACTACAGCTAGTTGAGTTCTACTATTTCCCAGGAAATCACCTACCAGATACCGAACGCCATGTACTTGTACCCTCAACACCGATGTCTGTCTCGCGGTTTTCCTCCTCTCTCCACACCGCCACCTTTGCGTTGTGCTACCTACCAGACAATCTGGTACTAAACCTTCGATTCCCATTTCTCAAAAAACTTTCACTTATGCGGGTTCATATATTGGAGGCCTCATTGCACCGCGTCATCCACTCTAGTTGCCCTGCCCTGGAGTGCTTGGTGCTTGTTTTCACAGTTAGAAACGGTTTTCTCCAAATAAAGTCACCTAACCTTGTAAGAATTGGAATTTCTTTTGACGGAAGGTAGCTCATCATCCAAGATGCCCCTTCACTTCAAAGGTTGATCATTGATTCTAGTTATTCACCGTCACAAATAACCGTCATCTCTGCACCTAAACTGGAGACCTTGGGTGTAATACATGATCTCTGTGCTCATTTCAAGATGGTGTTTGGCTCCACAGTTATTCAGGTATTATATATTATCATCTACACTTGTAACCATAAGCTGCATTTTAAATTTCCTGGCATAAGTTTTATATCATCTTGGAGTGCACATTTTGTACTAATATTATGTTCTATGCTCAATGAAGAGTTTCTCCATGGATAGCCTATCAATGGTGCTAGATTCTATCAAGATCTTATATATCCAAATGAATAGTATTGATCTAAAAAAGATTATTGGCTTGCTGCAATGCTTTCCATGTCTGGAGAAGTTGTATATAAAGGTGATAATTTCACGCACATTGGAAGCCCGCATATAGTGTACTAGAATTAACCGTTCAGTTTTTTGCTCTATCAACACTCTTTTTTCAGACCTTAACTTTTTTCAATCTTCATGTATATTTAGGCAACAGGACGGGGTAAGAAAGTTATAACCAATCGGTGGATTCGTAAGGACCGGTATTTTCTCACTTCTCATGACATTCGATTGAAGACAATAACGCTGGTTTGATATGTAGCCAACCATGCAAACACTAGATTTGTCACAGTCTTCCTACTGAATGTGAGGTAACTATTGTCCATCAGGCTTAAGTTCATCAGCAGCATGGTTTTGATGGATGGGTATGTCGAAGAGCAAAAAAAAAGGAGTATCATGTGGAGAAAAGAACTTCTGAACAAGCCGAGCTTCTATTTACAACATCTTGTATCCAGTAAATTTTACGACCCATGATGTTCATACTATGGACCTGACTGATCCATTTGACTGTGACTGCCGAAAACAGTGCTGGAATTAGATGTTGTTGCCCTTTTCGATTTGGGTTTTCTCTAAACCTGATGAACAATTAACCCTCATGCTTTTGTACAGTTTGTAAGCTGGAGTTAGATGTTGTTGCCCTTTTCAACTTGGTTGTGACTATCATATTTTCTTTGAAATAAGGCAAATGGCTTGCCATTCATTTAATTAAGAGTGAAATATTGTAAAAAACCCAACCAAGGGAAGTAACATCACTCTCGCCATCTGCTTGAGTTCACTGTGCATTACAGAGCCCAAGTGATTAGCCCCCACTAGCACCCACAAACTTATTTTGAACTAGCATAACAAATGGCTGTAAATTTTCATAAGAAAGGTTGCATGACCGTGACAGATTTGGATTTCGAAATTTGGGACCCACGAGGAAAAAGCCTTTCCAAGTTGGTGTCGACTTACTAGCTAGTCAACAAACGATACTGCCTACCAGCCATTGGATTGACATCCAACATCTGTCGTGTATCTTCTATCTCTTGTCTTCTTCGTCCAGTAGCCCAAACCAAACCACCCCATCGGTTCCACCTACTCCCGCCTCCCACGGCTGGTTGCGCCTCCACCGCCCTATCATACCTTCCAACATTGGTCAGTCCCTCCCTCTATTCCCAGACACGTCCTGTTATTCTCCAGCGACGTCAGCCCCAACACGCACCCGCACCCGAACCAGTCAACCCTCGTACTCCCCTCCGACTGCGACTGGACTGGCGCATCTTCCATGGCTCCTGTTCGTTCCATCCGAGGCCTCGCCGTCATCCTCCTCCTTGGTTCACTCACAGTGCGCGGTATGCCGCCCTCTTGCGTTGTCAATGTCGTCAACAACCAAGACGAACAAGGAGATGACTGTATGTGGAGAGGATGACTGTAGGGACCCACCAGGGTCATGGCAGTACGCAAGCAAGTTCCTCGTTATTACAAGCCCAAAAAAGGTTCCTCCTAATGGTTGGACATCTGGGGCCCACGCCATTGTAAACATAGTCAATAAACGAGATAATTACACAACGAGCAGCTGACACCAGGGACCCAGCAGGTCGCGCAGTTGTTATTTACTTTTTTTTAGGAACAAGTAGTTGTAATTTATACTAGTTTTAGATGGGTCAGAGTAACAACGGGGCTGTGCGGGGGCTGTGGCCCATCTAGCCAGGGTTTTATTTATGTTTACCACATCATGAGCCCAGTTGTGTTTTTTTCTGGCTGAAAATGGCTAGCCCAATTCTACTTTTTTAAAGAAATAGCCAACCGAGGCCTCCTTGCTTTGTCAGCACTGCTGGGCTGCAAATCTTTCAAGACGAGGAGAGTTTCATTCGGCTTGCCCAGAAAATGGGCTATTAGTAATGAGAAATGGGATGTGCATTTTTAAAACACATCAAACCAGGAATTAGTTTCAATTTTTTTCATTTCAAGATTTTAAATTCCATTGATTTTTATGCGTGGACAATTATTTGGATTTTATATTTATATAAATTTATTTTTCAAATTAGTTTGAATGTGGTTCGAAATTTCAGGATTAAAAATAGTTGACCGCACCAAAATATGCAAAATTTCGTACAATTTTAAACCGTGGCCACAATATGGTTGTAATGCTAACAAAAAGAAGATGGGCTCCAAAAAATCCTTAAGAATTAGCAAATGGGTTGTAAATTTTTAGAAGTAATGGCAGAGGGGTTGTATGCTGTTTTCCACACATTTTAGGCTGACTTGTGCGCCTACTATAGGTTGACACGTACGCTTTCCTAAAACAAAGGTTGACGCGCATGCAATGCTGTGTCAACTTAGTCAACACACAAGAGCAGTGACTATTGGATGTCCATCCAACGGCCGTCGTGCTTCTTCAATCTCTGCTATTCCTGCTCCAGCCGCTCAAACAAGCGCTGGCGGGACTGCCTGCTCCCTCCTCCCATGGCCGGCTGTGCTACCGCGCAGGCCTCACCGACCCACCGTACTCCCATCACTGGCCTAGCCATCCCTCTACTCACCCACACCTGATGTTATTCTCTAGCGACAACAGACTAACCAGTAAACCCTCGTACTCCCCTCTGCATGGGAAACAACTACTGAGTCTTCCTTGGCTCCGTGTCATTCCCTTCCTAGGCCTCACCGTCGTCCACCGCCCTGGTGCTCTCATCGCGGCGTGGTCAACGTGGTCAACAAACGGCATCCATCGGAAGTGGACTATACATGGAGAGGCTGACAGCTGGGTCCACGGCCGCACACAAGGAAATGCCTCCTTATTACACGCAAAATAATGATTCCTCTACCTGACAGCTGGGACCCACCGGAAGGGCCTCTGTATTTTGCGAAAAAACGTTTCCCTCGCTGACAGCTCGAACCCACCATCTGTATCTTCGGATGCAAGGAAGTGCCTCCTTATTATTAAGCACACAAAAAATGAATACTCCCCCTACTAACATAGTGGGAGGCTAACTTGTGGACCTACTAAGTTGACGCGGATGGAGGACTTTTTCAACTTAGTCAATATGAACGATTCTAGCTCCAGTGAACGCATAATGTCCATCCAACGACCGTAGTGCTTCTTCAACCTCTGGTCTTCTTGCTCCAGCCACCCAAACAAGCGCCGGCCGTGCCTCCTACTCCTGCCTATGGTGGCCGGCTCTACTGCCGCACAAGCCTCATCGCCCCACCGTACTCCAACCTCTGGCCAGGGCATCCCTCTACTCACGCGCAACCCCTGTTATTCTGCGGCGACGGCAGCCTCACACCGCAGCCGAACCAGTCAACCCCTGTACTCCTCTCTGCGTGGGCATCCACTGTCGCGTCTTCCCAGGCTTTGCATTGTCCCCTTCCTAGGCCTCGCCATCGGAAGAGTACTGTATGTGGAGAGGCTGATAGTAGGGTCCACGGCAGCAGCAAGCAAGTGCAACCTTATTACGCGTAAAAAAATATTGCTCCACCTGACAGCAGGGACCCACCGGAAGGGCCTCTGTGTTTCACGAAAAAAATGTTTCCCCCGCTGACAACTCGGACTCACTAGCTGTATCGTCGCACGCAAGGAAGTGCCTCTTTATTACGCACAAAAAAACTTAAGACTCCCCTTGCTAGCTGGGACCCACCATAGTGGGAGGCTGACTTGTGGGCCTACTAAGTTGACGCGGATGGAGGGCTTTGTCAACTTAGTCAATATGAACGATTCTAGCTTCAGTGACCGTACGATGTCTATCCAACGGTTGTAGTGCTTCTTCAACCTCTAGTCTTCTTGCTCCAGCCGCCCAAACGAGTGTCGGTCGTGCCGCCTGCTCCTGCCTCCGGTGGCCGGATCTGCTGCCGCGCAGGCCTAACCGCCCCACCTTACTCCAACCTCTGGCCAGGCCATCCCTCTACTCACCCACAACCCTTGTTGTTCTGCGGCGACAACAGCCTCACACCGCAACCGAACCCGTCAACCCTCATACTCCTCTCCGCGCGGGCCTCCACTGCCGCCTCTTCCCCGGCTAAGTGTCGTCCCCATCCTAGGCCTCGTCGTCGTCCACCACCTTGGTGCTCTCGGTGCGGCATGGTCAATGTGGTCAAGGAACGACTTCCATCAGAAGAGTACTATACGTGGAGAGGCTGACAGCTGGTGAGGGAGTCCTGGATTAAGGGGTCCTCGGACAGCCGGACTATATACTTTGGCCGGACTGTTGGACTATGAAGATACAAGATTGAAGACTTCGTCCCGTGTCCGGGTGGGACTCTCCTTTGCGTGGAAGGCAAGCTTGGCAATTCGGATATGTAGATCTCCTTCTCTGTAACCACCTCTATGTAACCCTAGCCCCCTCCGGTGTCTATATGAACCGGAGGGTTTAGTCCGTAGGACAACATACAATCATAATCATAGGCTAGCTTCTAGGGTTTAGCCTCTATGATCTCGTGGTAGATCAACTCTTGTAATACTCATATCATCAAGATCAATCAAGCAGGAAGTAGGGTATTACCTCCATCGAGAGGGCCCGAACCTGGGTAAACATCGTGTCCCCCGCCTCCTGTTACCATTAGCCTTAGACGCACAGTTCCGGACCCCCTACCCGAGATCCGCCGGTTTTGACACCGACATTGGTGCTTTCATTGAGAGTTCCACTGTGTCGTCATGATAAGGCTTGATGGCTTCTTCAAACGCCTTCAACGACGCGGTCTAGGGTGAGGTTTTCCTCCCCGGACAGATCTTCGTATTCGACGGCTTCGTACTGCGGGCCAACTCGCTTGGCCATCTGGAACAGATCGATAGCTACGCCCCTGGCCATCAGGTCGGGTTTGGAAACTTGAACTATACTGCCGACATCCGTGGAGACTTGATCTTCGATGAATTCAAGCCCATGTCAGGTGCGCCAAACAGTCACGATAATCATGACTTAGATCTGCCATTGGACAGTGTTCGGGAGATTATGCCTGCGGCGGCCCCGGGAATCAACCCGGAGCAGATCGTGCCATCCGAGGACGGGTGGATAGACCCCGCCAAAGAGGCTGCACACTCATCAGTGCTGGAGCCAAACACAGACTTCATCTCTAAAGATATCTGTGTCATCGGACCCTCGGACTCGTCTCTGGCCATAGGATCCGAACCGCGTACGTCTGTGCCTATCGAATCTGATTGGGCACTGGACATAGAGTTCACCTCTGCGGATATCTTTCAGCACTCGCCCCTCGGTGACGTGCTAAATTCATTAAGGTCCCTCTCTCTGTTAGGGGACTCTTGGCCGAACTATGTTCGGCTCGAGTGGGAAGCGGACGACGAAGAAATTCATTCCCCACCCACCACCCACTTCATAGCTACTGTCGATGACTTAACCGACACGCTTGACTTCGACTCCGAAGACATCGACGGTATGGACGACGATGCTGGAGACGGACAAGAACCACCGCCCACAGGGCACTGGACAGCTACCTCATCATATGATATATACATGGTGGATACACCCAAGGAAATTAACGGCAAGGATGCAATGAAGGATAATCCCCTCGATAAGCCACTGAAGCAACGATGTAGGCCCCACTCTAAATCCCGCCACAGTAAAAACAACGATAACAGCGCAAGAAAGAATAACACCTCGGTCGACTCCAAAGGAAACGACGACCCCATGGACCCAGTGATGGAGCAGGATGAGCCAGGGGACGGTGAACATAGTCCGGAGCAAATGTCTGATGACGATGATCCCGAGGTAAGATCCATCAACCTGTGTCCGGAGAGGAGAACAATCCGGACGATGATGCACTCATCATCCCGGAAAAACACTTGGAGCAAAAGAACCTCCAGAGAAGGCTTATTGCCACCGCGAGGAGCTTGAAGAAGCAGAAGCAAAGGCTTAAGGCCGCGCAGGATACTCTCAACCGCAGATGGAACAAAGTGCTTGACACTGAAGAAGAATACGATGGTGATCGCCACACAAAGAGCTATCCAAAGCGCAAGCTGCTGCCCGAATTTGACGACGAGGCTATAGAGCCCATCCAGCCAAAAAATAAAACGGCCAATCAGCTGGACCACCCCGTGGCCGCGACAGGATGGCTAATGATGCCGCACACAAGTCAGCACACGATTTACGTGAGCTCCTAGACAAAAAATCAGGTATGGCCAGGTCCACCTATGGATCTAGGAAGCGTGCTCCATCACAGGATCACATCCACCAAAATGACCATACTGATCGAATACCAGCTCGGAATCAACACCGAACACAACAACCGTCGACAACATGCCATGACACATCCAAACAGGGGTGCCACACACCCCCTGTTCTTCACCAATGAGGTGCTGGATCATGAATTTCTAGAGGGATTTAAACCCGTGAATATAGAGGCATACGACAGAACGATAGACCCTGGGGTCTGGATTGAGGATTTTATCCTTCACATCCACATGGCTCGTGGAGATGATCTCCACGCCATAAAATACCTGCCCCTCAAGTTGAAAGGACCAGCTCGACACTGGTTGAAAAGCCTCCCCGAAAACTCAATTGGAAGTTGGGCGGAACTTGAGGACACTTTCAGGGCCAATTTTCAAGGGACCTATGTCCGACCTCCGGATGCCGACTATTTAAGTCATATAATCCAACAACCCGGAGAGTCATCCCGTAAGCTTTGGAACAGATTTCTCACTAAGAAGAATCAAATTGTCGACTGCCCGGATGCCGAAGCCTTAGTGGCTTTCAAGCACAGTGTCCAGGACGAATGGCTTGCCAGACACCTCGGCCAGGAAAAGCCGAGGACAATGGAAGCCTTAGCAAGCCTTATGACCCACTTTTGCGCGGGCGAGGACAGTTGGCTGGCCCGTAGCGACACCAGCGACCCAGGCACATCCGAAGTCAGGGATGGCAATGGGAAGCCACGACGCAATAAAAACAAGCGTCGAAACAATGAAGACAGCCCAGATAACACGAGGTCAATGCCGGATTCAGGGGCTCTCAACCCGGTCAATGGAAAAAAGCCATTTAAAGGCAGCAAAGATGGACCGTCCAGCCTAAATAAGATTCTAGACAGATTATGTCAGATTCATGGCACCCCTGGAAAACCTGCAAATCACACCCACAAAGAATGCTGGGTTTTCAAGCAGGCCAGCAAGCTAAACGCCGAACACAAAGGGAGGGAGACGCCAAGCGAACACGAGGATGGGCCTCGCCAGCCGAACACTGGGTGATAGAAAAAATTCCCACCAGAAGTCAAAACAGTGAATATGATTTACGCAACTCACATACCAAAGAGAAGGCGCAAACGCGCAATCCGAGACGTGTACGTTGTAGAGCCCGTCGCCCCCAAGTTCAATCCTTGGTCGGCCTGCCCAATCACTTTCGATCGCAGGAATCATCCGACTAGCATCCGGCACGGAGGGTCGGCTGCCTTGGTGCTCGACCCAATAATTGATGGATACCATCTCACCCGAGTCCTTATGGATGGCGGCAGTAGTCTTAATCTGATATACCAGGACACCGTCCGCAAAGTGGGGATAGACCCATCAACAATCAGCCAAAGCAATACTACCTTTAAAGGAGTAATACCAGGCGTCGAGGCCCGCTGCATGGGCTCTCTACTACTAGAGGTTGTATTCGGTTCTCCCGACAACTTCAGAAGCAAAGAATTAATCTTCGACATCGCTCCGTTTCGAAGCGGCTATCACGCACTACTTGGAAGAATGGCCTTCGCTCGTTTTAATGCAGTACCACACTATGCTTATCTCAAACTTAAGATGCCTGGTCCACGTGGCGTCCTCACAGTTAGCAAAAATACAGAGCGTTCTTTATGTGCGGAAGAATATGTGGCGGCTCTAGCAGCCAAACACTGAATGGCCTTTCCAACCAGAATAAATGACCGGTCGTCAAGACCATGGACAAGGTTAGACGAGTCTGGCGCACCACCTGTTGTAACAGCCCGGATAAATCTGAGCTGGGGACGATGGATATACCCCCATAGGTGGTGCTAGGGGCTGCACACATGTAAAAAAGCACATAGCTCGGCTTGACCCTATTAATACAATAATAGATTACATCTTCATGATCGGTTCAGAATAACCAATTTCTTGCACGAAGTCTTTCTCCTGGGTTTTTCCTTTTTTTCAGATGATCATCGTGTTACAACCTTCCAGGATACGGCACAATGGAGATAAAGGCGCAGACCTGCAGCAGGGCCCCGCTCAAAGGTTTGTCTTTAGATTAAGACCCTGCGTAAATCATTTTTAATTGTCTCTTGTTGCTTCTTCCCCTCCGGACACTTAACACAAGCGGGAGGGATACTGGCGTTATTGGCATTTTGTCACGCCAGACTAATGCATGTACCTGGAAACTCAAGGCTCATTATCGAGGGCGTTATTCAGCCTAGTATATGTTGTAAAGTCCGAATACCTTAGGGGGTGTTCGGCGTCGTGAGTTTGGCCTTATATGCATCAGCTCCCAATCATGTCTTCGGTCAATAGTTGGGTTTGCCCGGTTCCCGTGTTTTGCTACCTTATGTTCTGCTCTATCAGCTAAGGCGGCAGCGGGAGAACTACAGTGATTGTGCCCTGGTTCATCTGGATGATCACCTCAGTAGAGAAAGCCGAAAACTGATTGTCATGATATAGCACGAGACTGGTCAACCACTCGATGACTCAGCGGAATCTTCGCGATTCCTCCGCATTAATGAAGGACCGGTTTCTCGGTCACGTACGTACATGCACCGTATTCGGATGAACGTAGAAGTACTAGGGGCTATATAGTAGCTCCATCGTCAAACTCCTATGGCTAAGTGAAAGTGTTAAAGCTATATAGTCCAATTGCCTGGTTCGCCGCGCTTTCACCTCCTTAACGGACCAAGATGTTCGATCAAGTGTGATTACGCGCTTTTTCGAATACCCCGGCATTATATGCGATGAAGCCGACGACTGCAAACTTTCAGGTTATATACATACGTAATGGCCGCACAGGAGGCACTATAATACTTTCGGGCAAAAGTATAAACACAACCTTTATAATCAAAATAGCATTGTTTTTACAATTGAGATACATGCCACTCGAACATGGCACTCTTCGAGCACTGAGCCTCTGTTAAATGGGCGCCTTCTAGGACTACTTCAAAATAGTGCTCGGCTGGGTCCTGACCTCCCTCGGTCCCTGGGTTGCAATAGCGGTGGCTTCCATCCCTGCCCAGTATGTTTTAACACAGGCAAGAGCCATCCGCGCGCCCTCTATGCATGCCGACCTCTTCACAGCGTCGATATGTGACACAGCACCGAGGAATTGTTGCACCAAACCAAAATAATTGTCTGGCCTTGGTCCCTTCGGCCAAATATGATCCACGACAGACCTCATAGCAAGCCCAGACAACCTATGGAGCTTGGCCCATGTGGCCATCCTTTCATTCAACGGCAGCGGACGCGTCGGCGCACTGAACTGCGACCAGAACAACCTTTCTACCTTATGATCTTTCCGATCTTTGTAAAACTCAGTCGCATCAGCAGCACTCTTTGCCAAGTCCGCATACGCATCTGCAGCACTCCATAACTTATCCAGAGGGGCATACCTCGGATCTCCGAACTTCATCCGCAACAAAAAGGGCCTCCCAGCCGTGATATCTCCGGCTTCACGAAGCTCCTCCCTTATCCCTCTAATTTCAGAGCGGGCCTCCTTGGCTGCCTCCAAGGCCTTCTTCAGGTCAGCCACTTTCGCTTGGCTTTCCTTTTCAAGGAGCTCATAGCGGCCGGCTGTATCTTTTAGCTCAATAGCCATCTTGTCTATTTTTTCTTTGCTCTGGCAATGAGCAGCCTGTTTGGCTCTTAACTCTTCGACCGCCTTCAGGGCGGCCGCATCATTTATTCTGGCTTGTTCCTTGGCTCGGGCAAGTTCCGCCCGAAGGGTCTCCACAGCAGCAGCCCCATCTGCAATCACAGCATATTATAGATACTAGCATCATGCTCCTCTTAATATTTGCTGATAAACCAAAAATACATACCCTGTGCCTCGTCAAGCCGCTTGTTCACAAGCGCGATGTCGGCATCTGCCACGTCAAGCTGCCGCTTCGGTTCAGCAAAATCAGCAGTCCGGTCAGCCACCGGACCCTCAGTCGCCTGCACATGGAAGCAGTGCGATCATTACCTCGGACTATGATCCTCTATTTGCCACCTCTGGATGGCAACCAGAGTCTCAGGGGCTACTATCTATACAGAGCACACCTAGCGTGTGCAGTACCATAAAAAACATACATATTACTTTGCGTACCTCCAAGCCTTTAAGCAGGCTCATAAAAGCTTCATTCAAACCACTTTTGGCGGATGAAATCCTCTCAAACACCATACCCATTAAGGTACGATGCGCCTCTGAGATAGCCGCTTGCTCCAGAAGACCCGTCAGTGTGTCCGGCTATGTGCCGGACAATCCTGGACTCTTCCTGTTGCTCTCCTTAGGAGCCAAATACTCCGGGCTTCGGGCGGCCGAAGTGTTAGCTTCTGGCCTTGACGGATCAGGAGAAATCCTCTGTGACGAAACCTTGGGGTCGTCCGCCTCATGTGGCGGGGAGGCAGGAGGAGGCGTTTCGCTCTCCATCATCTCCAGAAGAATATCCCCCGAAGACGAACTCTGTGGAGAAGGGCTACGAGCCAGGCCACAAGATATATGTCTCAGTTATTATTCTCAGAGATAAAACAGGATACATTTACCAAAGTACTTCTTTTACTTACTACTCGGTTGAGGGCTGGCCCCCTTGCGGGCGCTGTGCGGTAAGGACGCCCTCTGGGGCAGGGCCCCCTAGCGAGGGTTTCTTCCCTCATTTGGAAACCTCCGTTTCCAATTCTTCAGAGGCATCCCTTTTCTTCCCGTGAAGGGAGGGGATTTTAGATTCACCTCCCCGACTATCCTCCTTCGCAGAGGCACTTACGCCCCCGGTTTGGATGTGTAAAGTATGAAGCCCGCCTGTGCCTTCTCTATTCCTCCCCTCATCTTCTCCTGATGGCACCTGATATGGTGCACGCTCAAGCATCCTGATTAATAAAGGATCCGGCGAGCCTTCGGGAAGGGGGGCCGAACACCTGATCCTCTCCGCCTTTCTTATCCAGTCTTGGTAGAGAGCAATTTTTCAGAATGATATTGTAACAAACATGAAGGACCACATGTTCGGTAGCGGAACAACTTACTTGGGTATCTGGATGGTTGCAGTTGAGACCCACACCTCGGTGGTGTCTGGACACTTTATTTGTGATCCGAAGAACAATCCGTATATCTCTTTGAGTGTCACGCCAAAGAATTGTTGAATAATTCACGGTCCTTCCGTGTTGAACTCCCACATACGAAGAGATCAACGTTGGCATGGCAGGACCGGACGAACCAGCATTACTTGCATTACTTTGACAATACTGACATCCCTCTTCAGGAGGTCTCGGATGCAGCTTTGCAGTGTCAGCACGTCGTTAACTGGCCCCCAGTCCAGCCCCTTGTTGACCCATGATGCCAGTTGAGGAGGAGGGCCCGAGCGGAACGTTGGAGCGGTCGCCCGCTTTGTACCTCGAGGAGCTGTGATGTAAAACCACTCCCGTTGCCATAAGTCGGAAACCTCCGTGAAGGAACCCTTTGGCCATGGGGCATCGGCGCCTTTGCTTATTATAGCGCCTCCGCACTCCGTGTGATGCCCGTCAATCATCTTCGGCTTCACATTGAAGGTCTTGAGCCATAGGCCGAAGTGGGGGGTGATGCGGAGGAAGGCTTCACACACGATGATAAACAACGAGATGTGAAGGATGGAATCCGGAGCTAGATCATGGAAATCTATCCCGTAACAGAACATGAGCCCTCTCATAAAGGGATCAAGACTAAAACCTAGCCCTCGGAGGAAGTGGGAAATAAAAATGGCACTCTCGTTGGGTTAGGGAGTGGGGCCATGCCCTTGAGCAGGCAGCCTGTGCGGGATTTCGGCGGTGAGATACCTGGCCTCCCTAAGCTTCTTGATGTCCTCCTCTGTGACAGAGGAGGCCATCCTTGGGTGTTAGAACTCGAGGTAGGGGAGGGAAGGATCGAGCGTGGGAAGAAAAGGACAGGCCTTGGCCCCTTTATACAAAGGACGAATATAAAGCATCCCCCGCGTGGTCATTTGGAACTTGCCTAAAATCAAGGAGTCATATTAACAAGCGCAGTTGGGTTACCCACACCCATATTGATGGGAATCCCATGATAAGGGGAACACGATCTCTGCTTCGACAAGACGTGCTAATAAAAGCGCCTCGCAACATGTGCCCTAGCCGGTTGGGGAAAACGGTTCGTAATAACCGGGCCGTGGCGTGATGCCACACTATGAAAAGTTGTCAGCATATTAGATTTGTGGAATATTGTGCTCCCCACGGTGGTATGTGGGATTTGTTTTGCAGAGCCGGACACGATCCTTGTGTTCAAAATATTCTATGGAGTATTCGGAGAAGGAACCCGCCTTGCAATGCCGAAGACAATCTGCGCGCCGGACTCGTTGTCTTTGAAGCATGGTTCAGGGGCTACTGAGGGAGTCCTGGATTAAGGGGTCCTCGGAGAGCCAGACTATATACTTTGGACGGACTGTTGGACTATGAAGATACAAGATTGAAGACTTCGTCCCGTGTCCGGGTGGGACTCTCCTTTGCATGGAAGGCAAGCTTGGCAATTCAGATATGTAGATCTCCTTCTTTGTAACCGCCTCTGTGTAACCCTAGCCCCCTCCGGTGTCTATATAAACTAGAGGGTTTAGTCCGTAGTACAAAATACAATCATAATCATAGGCTAGCTTCTAGGGTTTAGCCTCTACGATCTCGTGGTAGATCAACTCTTGTAATACTCATATCAACAAAATCAATCAAGCAGGAAGTAGGGTATTACCTCCATCGAGAGGGCCCGAACCTAGGTAAACATCGTGTCCCCCGCCTCCTGTTACCATTAGCCTGAGACGCATAGTTCGGGACCCCCTACCCGAGATCCGCCGGTTTTGACACTGACAGCTGGGTCCACGACTGCAGCAAGGAAGTGCAACCTTATTACGCATAAAATAATTATTCCTCCACCTCACAGCGGGGACACACCAGACGGGCCACTATATTTCACGAAAAAAAAACGTTTCCTCCTGACTGCTGGGACCTACCAGCTACATCTTCGCATGCAAGGAAGTGCGGCCATATTACGGGCAAAAAATTGATTCTCCCCCTGACATCTGGGACCCACCAGCAATAACTTTGCACACAAGGAGGTGCCTTATTATCCTCCCTGACAGTCGGGACCCTCCTGGTCGAAGCGTACGTAGCATTGTCATTCTGGTCGCAAATGTGTGTGTACATACTCGATCGTTCTGTTTGCAGGCTGCAGCGATGGACCATGGTTGAGTAAGGAAGGGCATGTGTCGTAGTAGAGGCACGAACATAGCATGTCATGCGGTCCCATCAATATCGTGTACACATACGTACAGCCAGGGTGCAAGAAAGTAAATACGGTCACAAACGTACATACAGGCGGGGTCTCGAATGCCTACTCGTGCATATGTATGGCCAGGGCTCGTGTACATGGAGAGGCAACGGAGAGCAATGACGGTGTCCTATTCTTCAGCAGCCAACCGGATGGGTCGAAACAGAGAAACAGCATCGTCGTGTTCATCGGGAGGCAATGAAATGCGTTGTGTTCATCGAGAGCCAACCGGCTTGGACGGAACCGCCAAAACAAGGTCTGGCGTACCGCGGAATGGAGGAAATGGCCTTTAGTTTGACTGCCTATGATCGAAACAGGATCCTGTTCACCGGGAGGGGTCTGGTGTACCACAAAGCAGAGGAAACGGACTTCTCTTCGACCTCCTAAGGTCGAAATGGGTTCCTGTTGATCGGGAGGGGTGTGGCGTACCCAAAACAAAGGAACCTGGCTTGTGTTGGAGCGCCTACGTTGAAACGAGGGTCCTGTTCATCCACCATCTATTGCCTCGCTCCAGCCTCCATGGGATACTGTTCATCCACCGTCAACCTCCTCCAGCCTCCACCAGCTACTATTCATCCACGGGCTACTGTTCATCTATCCTCCACCGGCTACTGTTCACCCACCCCTCCACGGGCTACTGTTCGTCCAGCCATCAAACGGCTACTGTTCAACCAGCCCTCCACGGGGTCCTGTTCATCCACCCCCAACTGGCTCGATCGGGGTCCTGTTCATCCAGCGGCAATAGCGTCTACCCCCATGGGGTCCTATTCATCCAACCCCCACCGGGAACTATTCAGCCAACTCCCAACAGCACTCACTATTCATCAAGAGGCAGCAGGTTCGATCAACTTCAGTTAGCAGCAGTAGCGAAGGAATCGCTCGATCGGGTTCAGTTAACAGCCAGGGATCGATCGACCGCTCAGGTTCAGTAATGCATAGCTAGTGCAGTCGCTCGGGTTCAGTAGGAGAACGCCTCGCTCGGGCTCAGTTAGAGCTCAACGCCTCACACCCACGCGTGTACGTTTATGAGAGAAACGCGCAATCCCTCTGTGCATCGCTCGTCCCCGACCACCCACCATAACCGGGAACTCCCCGATATTTTCCTCACCCTTGCTTCTACCACGGTTTTTTCCGTCATGGACGGCCCAAAGAATGTTGTGTAGCTACGTCTCCGGCCCGCCTAGGACGAAAAGCCCATTTTCTATCATGATTTTTTGTCATAGAAGTAGGATCCCACCACATCTATGATGATACCGGGTTTTGTCACAATTATCGTCATAGAAGTTTCATAAGCATGACAGGAAAAAATTTGTTCGGCCCAAAATGTCACGGATGTGTCTTTTTTGTAGTGCAAGGATAAGGAAGAGCTTCACAACAACTCAAGTGGTGCTTATAAAAGCTTCATGTGATGCTTCAACCAAATCAAGTGACAAACAAGTCTTCAATGAAGAATTGAGCTTACTGGTGAAGAATTTCAACAAGTTCTACAAGAATAGAAGCAAAGAGAGAAGCTCCAAGTTAAGGTCCTACAATGACAAAAGATCTTCTAGTCGTGATCGCAGTTGCTACAATTGTGGAAGACCTTGACACTACAACAATGAGTGTATGGCCGCCTACAAAAGAAGAGAAAACTCACCTAAAAGGAGAAGTAAAAGAGATGAATCACCTCCAAGAGAGAGAAGGAGTAGAGATGATCATTATGAATGAAGACCTTCTCGTAGAAGCAAGGATTCGTAAAGGAAGGACAAGTCATCAAAGAGCTACACAAGACGAAGACATCAAGCTCATATGTGTGAATGGGTATCCGGTTCTGACTCCGACAACTACTCCGAGAGAAGTTACCACTCCGACTACGAATATACTCAAGATGAAGGTGTTGACGGTCTTGCACTTGTGTCATCCAACTCCTACGACATATTTGACTCACCAAATGAAGGAATTGGAAGATGCTTCATGTATAAAGGTCCTAAGGTATCACACCCCGAGTATATTGATTTCAATAGTGATGAAGATGATTTGCTAGGTCATGATGATTTACTTGTTGACAATACTAGTGATGAAAACTATGATGAAATTGCATTAATCATGCTAATCAAGATGAAATGAATGACAATGATAAGAAGGAGATTGAGCATCTAAATGAAGAACTAAACACTCTTAAGTTAGCTCATGAAACTACTTTGGAGGATCATCGAGAGCTTTTAAAAACTCATGAGAAGCTATGCTTTTGAAAAGCTAAAATTAGAGCAAGAGCATGGGTTCTTAAAAGCAATCAATGATGATATTCGGAAGAAAAGTTCTTCTTACATTGCCAAGCGTTTACTCTTGTCTACTTACATGCCACAAGTAAAATCTAGCAACAAATGTAAGAAAGATTCTTCTTCTAGTAGTAGCAATAATCATGCCAAATCCAATATTGTTGCTTCTAGTAGTTCTCTTGATTCCACTAATGATTCTCTTAGCCAAGTTACACTTGAGCAAGAAAAAAGATTATTGAAGGGAAATATAGAGAAACGTGTTTACAAGAGACTTGCCGACAGTAAGCAATTTGAGGAAATTGTATGCAAGCAAGGAAGGCACCGGAAGAATCAAGGTGTTGGTTTTGAACGAAAGTTCAATGCCAATAGAGTTGAGTAGGAAGAAGATCAATACCCCAATACGAAGTTTGTTCCTCAACAAGAGAAGTATGACCCTACTTCTTTCAAGTGAACACAAGCTCAAAATGATCTTCCACCACAAGACCACAAGCTAAAAGGCAAGGATAAGCCTCAAGAGGAGATTGATGCATTTGAAGAAGCTTCTAAGGCCTTGGTCAAGTGGGTTCCCAAGACTACATCAAGTTCTACTTCATCAAGTACGACTACAACTCCAAGGATTCGCATCAAGTTGATGTGGATCCCAAAGAAGAAGAACTAGAGAGTTCTTGAGGGTGACTCCGCCAACAAACTTCGCTCATATTCATTTTGGCAAGGACAAGTGCAATCAACTTCCATATCTTGCACTAGTTCAAGGAGTCACACACCCTCTTGTTGTTAAGTCAAGGGACAAGGTAACCAAATGCTTCCATGGACATCATCATATGTGTACATTACTCTATGTCTATGGATATCCTTGTTTGTTCCTTGTGGGACTAATCCATGTGGGTATTGAAAGTGCAACTGACTCCAACGGATTGCTCCAAATGATCTACATCAACATTGAGCATCCACATCTTCAACATCTACATGAAGTCATCATCGACAAAACCCAAGGTTAGTTCATCCCTCTAAGGGGGAATATCACATCTAGGGGGAGCTTTACTCTAAGAATTGAGCTAAAGCAACTCTGATGGTGTGAATACAACAATGCTTTATGTAAAAGTGGTAACCCCACTTGTGCTTAAACAATGACTATGACCTATGATCAAATGTTCTCATTTGACTCCTAAGTCAAAATACTCATATATAGATGACCTAGTCATCGCCAATTGCTTGATATATGCTAGAGTGTTTGTGCATGCTTTGTCACATATGCTTTTATCGTCTCAAACTCTACTCATGCTACCTATAAAATACATGGCTCAATGAAGCCCCTCCAACCATTTTAAAAGGTGAGGTCTAATATGAGCCTTGACCCTATGAAAAAGCAAAGATAAATCATGTACAAATTTACAACGCTAAGCACTAAAAGTAGTTCTTTCCTCACTAAAGGTCTTGCCATTCCTGAGAATCTATATATTCCAAGTAGATGTGAAAAACACCTCAAAGAAGAAGCTTTTGGCAAATCTCTTCCTGGCCAAAGTGATGCATTGATGAACATTGGAGCCACCAGACCA
This sequence comes from Triticum dicoccoides, assembly GCF_002162155.2. Lineage (NCBI taxonomy): Eukaryota > Viridiplantae > Streptophyta > Magnoliopsida > Poales > Poaceae > Triticum > Triticum dicoccoides. The sequence goes on along the minus strand of NC_041383.1, from coordinate 343,727,353 downwards.
GTCAATCTGAAGATAGTTCCAAATTCTGGCACTAAAGTTACAAGTAAAGAACAAGTGCAGACGATCCTCATATGTGTGCTGGTGGCATAAACACAAAGGTTATCATCCTCAACAGCGTGCCAATGCCTCCTCACAAGCATGTCTTTAGTGTTTAGTCTGTCAAAGAATAACAACCAAGCGAAAACCTTAATTTTCAGCGTGCATCTACTGCTCCATAACCATTTGCAAGGCTCAATAGTGGGCAGGTGAGAATGCATAATGTTATAGTAGCTCTTTGACGTGTAGGCTCCAAAAGATCCAACCCAAGACCAAACATCATTAGCATAGGGGTCCCTTTACAAATTATCAACCTAGAATATGAGAGAGTCCAAATCAGTTGCAGCTTGTTGGGAGATAGGCAGTTGGGAAAAAGAGGCTCTGTTTCTGACTATCAATAAAATCAGACACGGAGATCTTATCATCCAGAAAATAAGAAAACAACCATGGTATTCGTTGTCTCAATGGCATAGTAGAACCATCCAGCTGCCATGCATCTGATCAGAACAAAACAAAATCTCCCTTGTTAACCAAAGCAGTTGTAACACCCACGATGCGGCTATATCTCCCACGTGTCGAAGCACGACTTAGAGGCATAACCGCATGGTGGTTTTGTCGCAAGAAGGGTCATCTTCACACAATCCCATGTAATGAACAAGAATGGGATAAAGAGTTTGCTTACAATCGCCACTTCACACAAATACTTAAATAAATCATACAACATTCAGAGTACACACATAGTCTGTCTATGGACGAAGCCAAAAGAAAAGAAGATAACCCAACTGCTAGATCCCCGATCGTCCCAACTGGGCTCCACTACTGATCCACATGAAACAAAACATAGCAACGACCAAGATCTGCGTTGAGCTCCCATCTGAGCTCGGTTGCATCATCTGCACTGGTATCATCGACACCTGCAACTATTGGTAGTATCTGGTGAGTCACGAGGACTCAGCAATCTCAAAACCCGCGAGATCAAGACTATTTAAGCTTATGGGAAAGGAAGGGGTAAAGTGGTGAGGTTGCAGCAGCGACTAAGCATATATGGTGGCTAACATACGCAAATAAGAGCGAGAAGAGAGCAAATGGAACGGTCGTCAACTAGTAATGATCAAGAAGTGATCCTAAACTCCTACTTACGTCAGTCATAACCCAAAACCGTGTTCACTTCCCGGACTCCGCCGAAAAGAGACCATCACGGCTACACACGCGGTTGATGCGTTTTAATTCGTATCTGGTGTCAAGTTATCTACAACCGGACATTAACAAATTCCCATCTGCCTATAACTGCAGGCACGGCTTTCCAAAGATTATACCCTGCAGGGGTGTCCCAACTTAGCCCATGATAAGCTCTCGCGATCAACGAAGGATATACCTTCTCCCAGGAAGACCCGATCAGACTCGGAATCCCGGTTTACAAGACATTTCGACAATGGTAAAACAAGAACAGCAAGACCACCCGCTGTGCCGACAAATCCCGATAGGAGCTGCACATATCTCGTTCTCAGGGCACATCGGATAAGCGAAGCGTACAGGTACCGACGTAACTCAAGTTGCCAAGGAATGGTCCCGCACGGTGCTCTAGTTTGGACCAACACTAGGAGGAGCACTGGCCCGGGGGGTAAAATAAAGATGACCCTTGAGTCTGCAGAACCCAAGGGAAAAAGGCTTAGGTAGGAAAATGGTAAAACCAAGGTTGGGCCTTGCTGGAGGAGTTTTATTCAAAGCGAACTGTCAAGGGGGTCCCATAAATCACCCAACCATGTAAGGAACGCAAAATCCGGGAACATAACACCGGTATGACGGAAACTAGGGCGGCAAGAGTGGAACAAAACACCAGGCATAAGGCCGAGTCTTCCACCCTTTACCAAATATATAGATGCATTAATTTAAATAAGAGATATTGTGATATCCCAACATAATCCTGTCCATCATGGAGCAATCTTCAACTTCACCTGCAACTAACAACGCTATAAGATGGGCTGGGCAAAAGCGGGTAACATAGCCAAACAACGGTTTGCTAGGAAGGGTGAAAAAGGTTAGAGGCTGACATGGCAATATGGGAGGCATGGTAAACAAGTGATAGGTAGCGCAACATAGCGATAGAACGGAGAAACTAGCAAGCAAAGATAGAAGTGATATCGTGGGTAATAGTCATCTTGCCTGAGATTCCGCTAGGAAGCAGAACGAGTCCAACAAGAAGACAAATGGATGTAGTCGAACGAATCCTCACAACTCCGGAACGAAACCGAAGCTAACGAGAGAAGCAAACCGGAAATAAGCAAACAATATGGTAAACACACAAGCATTAACATGACATGATGCACAAACAAATATGATGCATGTCCGGTTTAATGAGGCATCGCATGGCAAGGTAAAGCAAACAACACTACAATTTAAGTGGAGCTCAATATGCAACGAGTTGCATATTGACGGAACACCACATCAATTATTTAGTTTCTCTCTCGGTTATGTACCCAACAATATTAAATGTTATTAAACATGGCAAGGGGTGAAGCATGAGCAAACCACCTATTTAGGCAAGTTTAAATGAGGCCGGAAACAACAAACAACAATTCCGGAAAATCCCCATGTCATTTAGTAGTTTTAAAGCAAATAACAATTTTAAGCATTTACATGTTGTTATCATGATGCTGATGACATATACAAGTTTATGCAATTTTTATGAAAACGTTGACATGAGCATGTTATGAAGCATTTGATCACCATGGCGGAACGAAAAGGGTGCCACGGCGGCGAAACAAAAATGGTGCCACTGCAACATATCCGAAAATGATGCCACAGCAACAAATCGGTTCCGGTAGCTCACGGAGATACCGGTGCAAAAGGAGGCGTGCGGATGTGCACAACATGCTAGAGATGGTGGGGTGCTCCCGACTACCGGGTTCCCACGGGACGGCGGCATGGCAAACGAGGAACGTGCAAAGACCTCTCTCGGACACGGTGCAAACACACGGTTCATCTCAGACAACATGCATTCGTCCACGGGCGGTCGTCATCTCGGGATTATACCTTTGAAGCGTGCGTTTTCGGAGCGGTTCGAGTCGTCGAGGGAAGTAGTGGTACACGGGCCGTAGAGGAAGTAGTCGTTCTCGCGACGGTAGTGGAAGTAGTGGTTCACGGACGTCGTGGAAGTAGTGGTACTCGCGGGCTTGGCGATGGTAGTTGAAGTAGTCGTTCTCGCGACGGTAGTCGTTCACGGGTCGTAGATGTTCCCGGGTCATGGGTAGAGGTACATGTTGATGGTCGTCGTGGTACTTGGCGAATCCACGTAGTCGTACACAACTTGACGCATCCAAACGAAGCAACACAAAAGGCCTCGGGTCTTGGTGGTCAACGAAGGGAGGCGGGCGGTGAAGCAGCAGCAACGTGCCGGCTCTGTACAGCCACGACGAACACCATGGCCGTGAGGAGGAGGGGCCCTGGCACGAGACCAGCAGCAGGCACGCGCGTGCAGGAAGGCGGTGAGGAGCAGCGCTCGGCACCGGTTGACGCAGAGCAGGGGAGGCGGAGCTTCTGCTCGAAGAGGTGCGATGAGGGGAACCGCGGCGAGGCAGACGGCAGCGGCTTGCTCGCCAGCACAGCTGGGCGCGGGGACGGCAGGGGCGACGATGGATCTGGTCCGGCGGCGACGGAGGACTTGGAGGCGGGGCGATGAGCTCGATGCCCGCGGCTTCACGAGGTAAGGAGAAGGACAGCTGGGACAGGGCGATGGGGCCGACCGGATTGGAGCTTGAGGCGGCGGCGCTGTGGAGGTCCGGCCGATGCCATGGATGACACGGGGGCTGCTAGCGAGGCTGGTGCAGCGCCATGGGAAGCAGGGCAGGGGCGACGATCGGGCATGAGCCCTCCTTCTCTCTTCTCTACGGCTCGGGAGGGCACGAGAGGGTGAGAGCGAGGGGGTCGAGCGAGAGGAGGGGCGCGGCGCAAGGGAAGGGAGCAGGGGAGCGATCGGGCGCTGGAGGGAGGACGAGGGAGATGGAGATCGAGCGGAGGGTGCGCTGCGGCGCAGGGGGAGAACGAAGGGAGAGATGGGGATCGAGCAAGGGGCTAGGGTTAGGAGCGGGGCGCGGCTGGGCCTTGGGCCATGGAGGAGTTGGGCTGCAGATGGGCCTAGATGGCCTGCTAGGCTCTCTCTCACTCTAAAAAACAAAAAAACAAAACAGAGATTAAGAAAGAAAAGAAAGAGGGGTTAGGGGAAGAAGTTGGACACGCAGATAGTTTTCCCGAACTCACAAAACTGTGCTTGTTCCGAGAAAATAGAAAAGGCCATGACTGAAAGATTTAAATTCAAACTCATTTGATTTAAATTCAAATGATTTGAATAGGAAGTGAGGGTTGGGAAGGTCCAAAAATGTTCGGATTTTTGGTGGAGCTCCGGAAAATGATGAAAGAAATTATGGACAAGGTTGGAGACTAAGAATTTAGATAACAACGGCATGGGATATTTTGCAAGTGGGTTATGGTTAATTCCAAATAAATGGAATAATTTTATTATAGCTCACTAATAATATTGAGAGGCTTTAATATGTTTTAAAGAGAAATCACCATGTCAATTCCCTCGATTTAAATGGACCGAAGGATCCATACAATTTATTTAGATGAGTTTTAAAAATTAAATGACATGATGGCATGATGACATGATGCAATGCAAAAATAAAAGAGCAAGCACAAAAGAAACACACGGCGAAACTCGGAATAGCTGGAAGTCTTCTGAAGCATCAGTCTTGGGGCGTTACAACACTCCACCACTACAAGAGGATCTCGTCCCGAGATCTAGAATGGCACCGGAGAGAAAACGGAAGAGGAAGAGAAGAGGTAAAACTAAGTTGCTTCTTCGACAAAAGAGTGAAACCAAAGAACCTTGAGAGGTTGAAAAGTTGAAAGAAATAACACAATGCAGTTGAACACAATTGAGAGCACTGCGGTAGAAAATAGAAACAAGGAACACCATGTGAACCTTGGAGGTTGCAAAGCTATGAATGACGAGTACAATGGACAAGAAGGAATTGGAACCACTCTGCTTGAAACGAGATAAACAAGGAACAAAGAAAAACAGATTTGGACAGCACTCCGGTTGAAAAGAGATGCAAGACTTGATAAGATGAAAAGAACTTGAAAAGATGACACAACACTCCGGTTAAATGGATAAGCATGAAAAGAACATGATCCTCAATATGAGAAGATGAGTGAAGAGAGCAACATCACAATGCCCCCGGAAGAAAGAATAGAAGATAGATCATTGGAATAATAGAATGGGGAAGAAAATGCCAACTTTTGCCACAAATGAACTTCGAAAGCATCCTTCCAAGAAGGTTAGAGCGGAGTTGTTGGAAAAAACAACAACGAAACGAATAAGCTTGTAGTGGGCTTATGGAAAACTTCTCAAAATTTGAGGTGAAATTCTGCCACTACCGAAAACAAATGCTTGCCTGAAATCAACGAAGAGATGAAAACTGCTTTCGCCGAGAGGATAGGAGAAAACTTGGATCATTAATAAGCACCACAAATAGCAACATTCCTTAGGGAAGGCTTTAGGTGAAATCTATACCCAGATAACTCCAATGAGGAGATTGATGGATTTAGAATACGTCATTCTTGACAACATGTGAATCGCGAAACATGAATGAAAATTGTCAAGAATGATATAACACCACCTCAAAAGATAAGGTAGAAAGAATTGCACTTCAAAATTCAAGAAGAAGAATACTTGAACTCCTCAGAAAAAAAACATGTGTTGAGCACCATGTTTATTTTTGAGTATAACTTGGCGGATTATAACTTCGAGAGAAAACTTGAAGAACAATTGAAGAATGAAAAGAATCCTTGATGAACCACCATGTAGAGACTCCATGGAGAACTCCGGTAATAAAAGGATGATAAAAAGAAAGGGAAGTTGAAAATACAAGGTGAATCCTTGCAATGATTTAGATGGAGCTTCGCGATGATATAACCGAGAGAACTTGGAACTCCAGAAAGAAAAGATGAACAACAAGAAGCCAAGAATTTATTCCTCCTGAACAAACTCCGAAGGAAAGGATTAATCACTTGGATGAAACAAGAATAAGTATTATGTCATGCCTATCCTTCACCGATTTAAATTGATGACATGCAACGGATTTTGCATACTACTTATGCTCGTAGAAAGAATTAAGAGAGATATAGCATAAACTTGAGAAGGTCTTCAACAACCACCGGTGGGATTGGAAAGAACAAATGAATTGATATGATAACAAGAGAAAAGGAATCTTGAACGAACCACCGTAAGAATTGAAAATGAAAGTAGCAAAGGCACAATTCACCAGAAAGAATGAAGATACTTGAGGGGATCTAGATACATGAGAACGAAAAGATCATGAACTGATTAGAGGGTATTTGAACGATTCACTGGTAAGATTTGGAGAACGAGAACTGAAAGTTGGAATGAATAATTCTGAGAAGATGGGCTCCGGAGAATCAAACTGTAAAGACTCCTGAATTGCTCTGGATGGGTGAAAAGAATTCTCACAATTGAAAAGAATTATGAGAGGATGGCATCACGCTAGAACCATGAATCTTCAAGAGAATGGACAAGATTTAAGAGAACCTCTTCTTCGGTCTTCACATGCTGAGAATGATGACGAGAACCACCATGAATTGTTGAGACACTCCATAAAAAAGAATAGAAAGGTTGAATCAACGATGAAAGAATTTGGAAGATCTTGGACAAAGGCATATGACTGATGAAATTCATTCTTACGTCAACCTTGGAAATGAATTTGAGAATCGCTCCTGATAATTAGATGAGTCAGGTAAGATCCTGGGAAAAGACTTGTGGGTTAGGGCCCACTCAAAAGAAAACACCGTTGAACAATTGATTGAAATGAGGGATTGCGCCGGTTGAATTAAATGACTTGAATGAGATAATAATCTCCAAATAGCTTGAACGGATTGAGAATGGAAACACGAACCTTCCAAGATATCTTGAGCACTCCGAATAAGAATAGAGAGAGGTGAACAATTATGAGAGGCACCGGCATGGGATAGCATTTGAAATGAGAAAAAGAATATGATCAACACCGAAAGCTTGAGGTAAATCCACCGGAAAAGAATACGAGAATGAAGAATGATGAACTTGAAGCTCCGTTAGTATCTTCTTGAGAATCACCGGATAAGAACATTGACGGAAAAGAATGGAGAGGCTTCATATCCATAAGATGGATACTTGATTAAGATATCTGAGTCCTTGAAGAAAAGGGTGGGAGGGCGGGAAAAACAAAGGCAACTTGGGGCAGATGGAATGGATGCCATTGAGAAAACTTGGAATTGATCTTGCGAATGTTGAAATGTTCGGATCCACTTGAAGAGAAGCACGCCGGTAGGAAATAGAATTGGGATGACAAACTCGGTAAACAAGAAGGATTAGTATTAACATAGCAATATGAGAACACCGTTTAGGAAAGGTATGGATTCCACATTTGACTTCGAAGCAACTCGAATACCACAAATAAAACAAAACAAAGGATTTGGCTTGCAGAATAAGCCGGAACAAACATATGATAGAGATTTCGTCCGAAGTTTTCGTGGTGGGGCCCGCACGGGCTCGATTGTACAGCACCATCATATACAAGGCAGTGCACATGACATACGAAGTGTCCCCGAACCAGCATAGCCAAGGGTTCTTTAAGACACAACGAGACCACTGTAAAAACGACCGTGGAAAGGCGGACCACTAGACTTCGAACCCCAATCTCATATCATGCATCTGTCAAAAAGATGTTCTAGGAGCTACTTGAATTCCCACCTATAAAACTCCCGAAACTTTCTGGTTATGCAATCTAGTGTTGCGGATATAGGGGAAGCAAAATATATCTCACCCAAACTAACAATACCTACATCCAAGCTGTATCCATCCGTCAACACATAACCAAGAAACCTTCGGAAATCGTGTACCTCAACCTTCGAAAAGGATCCGTTATACGAGTTATGGCAATACTCCCGAACTCCCGCCCCAGTACTGGGTGGCGTCGAGGTTATCTCACCAACAACTGCATAAAAGAGATTTTCGATGTCGGCAAAACTCAGGTATTCCAGAACTGCAACGATAAAATTATGACGACAACACCTCAGAGCTCAACTCCCCGGGACACTGCCACATAATAGACAAGAGGCACCAAGAACAATGTTCTCGTCACAAAACCATCGGAACGATTCCAAGATACCCGCGTGATCCTAAAAAAGTTTTAGTGAAATTTGAGGAGAGGAAAGACAAAACACCTACATCAGGAGACCTCACCAGAGCGATGAAGGGACTGAGGAGTAAAAAGAATCCTACTCTCCGAAGTATATAATCCTAAGACTCAAAATATTTTTTGTTCTAGACTCAACAACGCCAGCAAACAATCAAGTAGGGGGCTCCTAAGTCGGGGATGGCTCTGATTACCAACTTGTAACACCCACGATGCGGCTATATCTCCCACGTGTCGAAGCATGACTTAGAGGCATAACCGCATGGTGGTTTTGTCGCAAGAAGGGTCATCTTCACACAATCCCATGTAATGAACAAATGGGATAAAGAGTTGGCTTGCAATCGCCACTTCACACAAATACTTAAATAAATCATACAACATTCAGAGTACACACATAGTCCGTCTATGGACGAAGCCAAAAGAAAAGAAGATAACCCAACTGCTAGATCCCCGATCGTCCCAACTGGGCTCCACTACTGATCAACATGAAACAAAACATAGCAAGGACCAAGATCTGCGTTGAGCTCCCATCTGAGCTCGGTTGCATCATCTGCACTGGTATCATCGGCACCTGCAACTGTTGGTAGTATCTGGTGAGTCACGAGGACTCAGCAATCTCAAAACCCGCGAGATCAAGACTATTTAAGCTTATGGGAAAGGAAGGGGTAAACTGGTGAGGTTGCAGCAGCGACTAAGAATATATGGTGGCTAACATATGCAAATAAGAGTGAGAAGAGAGCAAACGGAACGGTCGTCAACTAGTAATGATCAAGAAGTGATCCTGAACTCCTACTTACGTCAGTCATAACCCAAAACCGTGTTCACTTCCCGGACTCCGCCGAAAAGAGACCATCACGGCTACACACGCGGTTGATGCGTTTTAATTCGTATCTGGTGTCAAGTTATCTACAACCGGACATTAACAAATTCCCATCTGCCTATAACCGCAGGCATGGCTTTCGAAAGATTATACCCTGCAGGGGTGTCCCAACTTAGCCCATGATAAGCTCTTGCGATCAACGAAGGATATACCTTCTCCCAGGAAGACCCGATCAGACTGGAATCCCGGTTTACAAGACATTTCGACAATGGTAAAACAAGACCAGCAAGACCACCCGTTGTGCCAACAAATCCTGATAGGAGCTGCACATATCTCATTCTTAGGGCACACCGGATAAGCGAAGCGTACAGGTACCGACGTAACCCAAGTTGCCAAGGAATGGTCCCACACGGTGCTCTAGTTTGGACCAACACTGGGAGGAGCACTGGCCCGGGGGGTAAAGTAAAGATGACCCTTGAGTCTGCAGAACCCAAGGGAAAAAGGCTTAGGTAGGAAAATGGTAAAACCAAGGTTGGGCCTTGCTGGAGGAGTTTTATTCAAAGCAAACTGTCAAGGGGGTCCCATAAATCACCCAACCGCGTAAGGAACGAAAAATCCGGGAACATAACACCGGTATGACGGAATTTAGGGCGGCAAGAGTGGAACAAAACACCAGGCATAAGGCCGAGTCTTCCACCCTTTACCAAATATATAGATGCATTAATTTAAATAAGAGATATTGTGATATCCCAACATAATCCTGTCCATCATGGAGAAATCTTCAACTTCACCTGCAACTAACAACGCTATAAGAGGGGCTGGGCAAAAGCGGGTAACATAGCCAAACAACGGTTTGCTAGGAAGGGTGAAAAAGGTTAGAGGCTGACATGGCAATATGGGAGGCATGGTAAACAAGTGATAGGTAGCGCAACATAGCGATAGAATGGAGCAACTAGCAAGCAAAGATAGAAGTGATATCGAGGGTAATAGTCATCTTGCCTGAGATTCCGCTAGGAAGCAGAACGAGTCCAATAAGAAGACAAACGGATGTAGTCGAACGAATCCTCACAACTCCGAAACGAAACTGAAGCTAACGAGAGAAGCAAACCAGAAAGAAGCAAACAATATGGTAAACACACAAGCATAAACATGACATGATGCACAAACAAATATGATGCATGTCCGGTTTAATGAGGCATGGCATGGCAAGGTAAAGCAAACAACACTACAATTTAAGTGGAGCTCAATATGCAACGAGTTGCATATTGATGGAACACCACATCAATTATTTAGTTTCTCTCTCGGTTATGTACCCAACAATATTAAATGTTATTAAACATGGCAAGGGGTGAAGCATGAGCAAACCACCTATTTAGGCAAGTTTAAATGAGTCCGGAAACAACAAACAACAATTCCGGAAAATCCCCATGTCATTTAGTAGTTTTAAAGCAAACAACAATTTTAAGCATTTACATGTTGTTATCATGATGCTGATGACATATACAAGTTTATGCAATTTTTATGAAAATGTTGACATGAGCATGTTATGAAGCATTTGGTCACCATGGCGGAACGAAAAGGGTGCCACGGCGGCGAAACAAAAATGGTGCCACTGCAACATATCCGAAAATGATGCCACAACAACAAATCGGTTCCGGTAGCTCACGGAGATACCGGTGCAAAAGGAGGCGTGCGGATGTGCACAACATGCTAGAGATGGTGGGGTGCTCCCGACTACCGGGTACCCACGGGACGGCGGCATGGCAAACGAGGAACGTGCAAAGACCTCTCTCGGACACGGTGCAAACACACGGTTCATCTCAGACAACATGCATTCGTCCACGGGCGGTCGTCATCTCGTGATTATACCTTTGAAGCGTGCATTTTCGGAGCGGTTCGAGTCGTCGAGGGAAGTAGTGTTACACGGGCCATAGAGGAAGTAGTCGTTCTCGCGATGGTAGTGGAAGTAGTGGTTCACGGACGTCGTGGAAGTAGTGGTACTCACGGGCTTGGCGACGGTAGTTGAAGTAGTCGTTCTCGCGATGGTAGTCGTTCACGGGTCGTAGATGTTCCTGGGTCATGGGTAGAGGTACATGTTGATGGTCGTCGTGGTACTTGGCGAATCCACGTAGTCGTACACAACTTGACGCATCCAAACGAAGCAACACAAAAGGCCTCGGGTCTTGGTGGTCAACGAAGGGAGGCGGGCGGCGAAGCAGCAGTAATGTGCCGGCTCTGTACAGCCACGACGAACACCATGGCCGTGAGGAGGAGGGGCCCTGGCACGAGACCAGCAGCGGGCACGCGCGTGCAAGAAGGCGGTGAGGAGCAGCGCTCGGCACCGGTTGACGCGGAGCAGGGGAGGCGGAGCTTCTGCTCGAAGAGGTGCGACGAGGGGAACCGCGGCGAGGCAGACGGCAGCGGCTTGCTCGCCGGCACGGCTGGGCGCGGGGACGGCAGGGGCGACGATGGATCTGGTCCGGCGGCGACGGAGGACTTGGAGGCGGGGCGACGAGCTCGATGCCCACGGCTTCGCGAGGGAAGGAGAAGGACAGCTGGAACAGGGCGATGGGGCCGACTGGATTGGAGCTTGTGGCGGCGGCGCTGTGGAGGTCCAGCCGACGCCATGGACGACACGGCGGCTGCTAGCGAGGCTGGTGCAGTGCCATGGGAAGCAGGGCAGGGGCGACGATCGGGCATGAGCCCTCCTTCTCTCTTCTTTGCAGCTCGTGAGGGCACGAGAGGGTGAGAGCAAGGGGTTCGAGCGAGAGGAGGGGCGCGGCGCAAGGGAAGGGAGGAGGGGAGCGATCGGGCGCTGGAGGGAGGACGAGGGAGATGGAGATCGAGCGGAGGGTGCGCTGCGGCGCAGGGGGAGAACGAAGGGAGAGATGGGGATCGAGCAAGGGGCTAGGGTTAGGAGCGGGGCGCGGCTGGGCCTTGGGCCATGGAGGAGCTGGGCTGCAGATGGGCCTAGATGGCCTGCTAGGCTCTCTCTCACTCTAAAAAACAAAAAAACAAAATAGATATTAAGAAAGAAAAGAAAGAGGGGTTAGGGGAAGAAGTTGGACACGCAGACAGTTTTCCCGAACTCACAAAAATGTGCTTGTTCCGAGAAAATAGAAAAGGCCATGATTGAAAGATTTAAATTCAAACTCATTTGATTTAAATTCAAATGACTTGAATAGGAAGTGAGGGTTGGGAAGGTCCAAAAATGTTCGGGTTTTTGGTGGAGCTCCGGAAAATGATGAAAGAAATTATGGACAAGGTTGGAGACCAAGAATTTAGATAACAATGGCATGGGATATTTTGCAAGTGGGTTATGGTTAATTCCAAATAATGGAATAATTTTATTATAGCTCCCTAATAATATTGAGAGGCTTTAATATGTTTTAAAGAGAAATCACCATGTGAATTCCCTCGATTTAAATGGACCGAAGGATCCATACAATTTATTTAGATGAGTTTTAAAAATTAAATGACATGATGGCATGAGGACATGATGCAATGCAAAAATAAAAGAGCAAGCACAAAAGAAACACACGGCGAAACTCGGAATAGCTGGAAGTCTTCTGAAGCATCGGTCTTGGGGCGTTACAGCAGTGGTGATGGCTCTATAGTTATCAGATAGCTTAAAGATATCTTTCCACCAAAAGGAGTCGCAGAGGACAGTGGTTTGGGGAACTAATCCATCATAGTAAGAATTCCACAACAAGGATAGCCATGGTATATCTTCCTTATTATAGAATTTATGTAAGTGTTTAATGAGAAGCCCTTGATTCTGAAGATGTAAGTTGATGACACCCAAACCACCTTTCTCCTTAGGTCAACAAACCAAATCCCACGCACCAAGTGATTGCCTAGGTGTATCCGAGTTCCCTCTTCAAAGACATTGACTCGTGATCCTTTCCAACTGCTTGATGATGCCAGGTGGGATAGACAGGGTACATAGAAAATATATGGGCATGGAAGAAAGAACAGATCGCAGCAACTGAAGCCTACAACCTTGATTCGGCATGGAAGAGCTAGCTGTCAGTTGTCTCTCAATTGAATCCACCAGGGGCATCAAATCTTGGATTGTGGGTTTAGTAGTGCCCAAAGGTAAACCAAGATACGTGAATGGCAGAGTTCCAAGGACACAGTGAAATACCTGAGCAAGCCTGACAGCTTCAGCCTCTGGGACATTTATAGGGACCATCATGGATTTTGCAAAATTAACTCGAAGGCCAGTAGAGGCAGCAAAAACATGTAACATATCTCTCAGAGCAAATAACTGAGCCTCTTCAGCAGGTGGTATCAAGATTGTATTGTCGGCATACTGAATGATGGGAAAGTCAGGATCATGACACTCAATTGGAAGTGTCAGTTGGCAATCATGCAACATCTTATTGACTACCGATTGTAAGAGGTCCGCTGCCAAGACAAAAAGTAGTGGGGAGAAGGGATCCCCTTGCCTAACCCCACTCCTGCATTTGAAATGATTGCCAGGAAGACCATTAAGAAGCACCTGAGGGTCACCAGAAGACAGAATTTCCTTGATCTAACCAATCCATTTGGGAGGGAAACCTTTGACACTAAGAAGAGCTAAAATAGCCTCATGTTCCACTGTATCAAAGGCTTTTGCAAAATCCAACTTTAAAATGATGATAGGCTTCTTGGGTTGCTTACATTGGTGTATATACTGAAATGCCCATGCCAAACAATCCTGAATTGAGCGATGCTTAAGAAAACCATATTGATTTTTGTGAATGCATTTGAGGATTACCTTCTGCAATCTATTAGCCAGCAAATTTGTGAGGAATTTGAGACAGGTATTTGTTAGGGAAATTGGTCGAAAATCATTGGGGCCCAGGGGTGCCAACATTTTGGGATGAGTGTAAGGAAGAATTGATGTTCTATAGACTGATATTCCCTTCATAAAACTCCATAATTAACTTCTTGAAATCCTTCTAAATGATCGGCCAACATCTTTTGACAAACATGCCATTAAAACCATCCGAGCTAGGTGCCCGATCAGTGGGCAAATCCTTGAGCACAACAAATATTTCCTCATCAGAGAAAGGAGCAACCAAATCCTCAATCTCTTGAACTGGTTGAATAAGAGATGGGAGGTCAAAACCCATGGAGATACCCTATGCTTGGCCCATTCAAGACTTGAAGGAATTCCATAGGATACTTGCCATTTGATCATGCTCACTAATTGAAGAACCATCCTGTCTCTGCAAACAAGAGATCGAATTACGTCGGAGTCTCTTAGAGGCCATAGCATGGAAGAACTTGGAATTCTCATCCCCGACCAATATATATCTAATAGTGCATCTATGCTTCCAATAGATGTGATGCAATTTCAAAAGTCCCTCATACTGTAGCTTGACAATTTTTCTGAAGTTAAACTCAGGTCTGGTTAGAGGTCTGATCTCCTCCAAACAATCAAAATACAACACCACCTCGGAGCATTTGGTAGCAAGCCTCTTAAGAGAGGAGAGATTAGTGCTCCACCGGTTGAGGGCAAATCTCAACCTTTTGAATTTCACAGACAAGGTGGCAGGTGCAGATAAACCAGCAGCAACTGGTGCCTCCCACGAGGTCCTCAGACAATCCAAAAAACCTGGCATTTCAACCCAAAAATTCTCAAAATGAAAGATTTTGAATTTTGGAATGGTGGTATCAATTGAGACAACACAAGGCACATGATCAGACGAAGTTTTTGCCAGTGGTAACACCACCATATTTGGATATGCAGTTATCCGGTCTATAGTTGTAAAGAACCAATCTAACAGTTCCATGAGGGGCTGCTCCTGCATATTAGACCACGTGTAGGCTCTACCTTTCAAAGGCAACTCAAGCAAACCAAGATGTCCAATGATCTCAGAGATTACTGCCATTGTTTGCCACACATGAGATCAATCTATCCACCGAAAAGTTCCTTTAGATTAGATTTGATGCAAAAACTTAGGGTTAGGTTTCTGCCAAATTCAACTCGGATGGACCGATCTGAGGATCTCGATCTTATCGTTCTGGCTTAGGCCATTCCACAAGTACAACTCGGTCTAACCGAAGCGTACAAATCGGTGTGACTGAAATCACTCACTCTATGAAACCCTAGCATCTCGGAGTCATCGAACTGCATTTTGGTCTGATCGGAATCGCATGTTTAGACTCTGCAGCTGCTTTGGTGTCATCGAGTTAGTCAAATTGGTAGCTCTGAAATGCTTTCTGTAGAAAACTAAAATTAAGTTTTTGACTCAACTTTTTGAAAATAGTTGTGCTTTGTGATGCTTATCCACTCTAACTATACATATCTATTAATAGGGACAGTTTCAAAGATGTCTGCGGTCAGTGATAGTCAGAACATGTCAGAGGAGCAAGTGAATCTCAGTGAGGGCACTAGTCCCTCCAATAGCAGCTTTGATGAAGGTAGCAGAAGCACCCCAAGAAACTTGCCTAAGGCCACTACTAGGCAAAGGAAGAAGAGAACCTCGGATTCAGAGGATGAGGGCTTTGAAGTTGAGGAGGTGACCTCAAAGAAGAAAGTGCTCAAGAAGGAGTATGCTACTGCTGTCTCCACCAAGCCTGGCATGAAAGTGAAAGCTCCTGCCAAGAGGAAGCCCATGTCCAAAGCCAGAGCCTCCACTCAGGAAACTACGGAGTTCACTCTTGAACCAAGAGAGGAAGAGGCTGCTGGAGGAAAGAAGAGGAAGGAGAGAGTCGAGAAGACTATGGCCAGAGTCATTGGCAAGCCTTCCATGGTCAAATATTCTGAAGAAGAGGAGGAGGAAGAGCCAGTTGCACCTCCTGCAAAGACCCAAAATCTCATGGGGGATGCCATTAGGTCTAGGCCTGCTCCATCTAAGCCCAAGACAGCTCCCAAGCCAGCTGCTCGAGCTTCAAAACCCTCTGCACCCAAGAGATCCACCAGGAACATCCCTCCTACTGAAAAGAAAAAGGCCCTAGTGCTAGAAGTTCAAGAGGAAGAAGAGCATCAAGTGCTCAGAAAGCTGAAGCCAAAGGTTCCTGATCATAGTGACGATCATCCCACTGCTGAGAACATGAAGGACAGGAAAGATGCAGGCCTAAGATTGTGGAGATAGTCTGATCCCTATGCTGTCAGGAGAAGGACTGTTGTTGATTATCGTTTCCACACCAAGGAACAGCAGGACTTCTATGAAACAGTGTTGCTGGACAATAAACCTATTGTATGTGACATGAGATGGGTGGATTAGACTTACATTGATGACAATGAAGATTACTTCCCAGGTGTGCATGAGAGCTTCAAGATGAATGAGGTTGACAAGTTTGTTGGCCAGAAATTGACAAAGTGGAACAATGAGATGATAATGCAATTCTACTCCACTGCTCATTTCTATCCACATGGCAAGATTTTCTGGATGACAGAAGGAACCAGGTATCAGTCAACAATTGCTAAGTGGGCCAAGTTGATCAATGCCCCTGCTGAGGATGGAAATGATATAGATGTGTATGCCAAGCCCAGGAAGGACCACAACTCCATGGCAAACATGTACAAGGAGATTCCTGATAAGACTTTGGAGACTCACCAGCTTGGATCAATCTATTATCGTCTCTCTGGCTTGACCACCATCAACACTATTTTGAGGCACACTTTGTTGCCCAAGTCAGGAGATCATAGGATGATCTATGGCCATTCAATCAACTTGCTTTACTTGTTTGATGTGCCACAAAAGTTCAAGTTAATGAGTCTCGTTGTTGAAACAATGAACAGTACTGAAGCTGATCAGAAGAGATCATGTGGATATGCCCCTCACATTCAAATGCTTATCAACTCCAAGGTGGGGACAGGAACATATCTTCTTGACAAAGAGCATCTTCCCCTGAGGCCAGAATTTGAGGACAATGAGGTTGTCATGGATGCATCTCATCCAACATGTGCACAAGCCCAGGAGAAGAGAGAGAAAGCAAAGGATGCAAAAGCAGCAAAACCAGCTAGTGATGCTTCACAGGTGATGCTCAAAACCAAGCAGGATCAACTCAATTATCTTCTTGAGGCTACTATGAGGATTGAGAAGGGATTGGCCACCCTGACTCAGAATCAAGAGAGTCTTGAGAGGATCATTGAGACAAACTTCCATGATCTAGATGTGAAGGTCTGCTACCTCTTGAGCATGCGTTGGTTTTCCCTTGAAGAGGAAAGGGAGATGCAGCAAAGTAGCATAAGTATTTCCCTCAGTTTTTGAGAACCAAGGTATCAATCCAGTAGGATGTTACACGCAAGTCGCCGTCTGTCTACACAAACAAATAAGAACCTTGCAACCAACGCGATAAAGGGGTTGTCAAACCCTTCACGGCCACTTGCAAAAGTGAGATCTGATAGAGATAATAAGATAAATATTTTTGGTATTTTTGTTGTATAGATTAAAAAGTAAAGATTGCAAAATACTAAACGAGATGCAATGTAAATAAAAGAGATATAATATGATGGAAAAGAGACCCGGGGGCCATAGGTTTCACTAGTGGCTTCTCTCAAGATAGCATATCTTACGGTGGGTGAACAAATTACTATCGAGCAATTGATAGAAAAGCGCATAGTTATGAGAATATCTAGGCATGATCATGTATATAGGCATCACGTCCGTGACAAGTAGATCGAAACGATCCTACATCTACTACTATTACTCCACACATCGACCGCTATCCAGCATGCATCTAGAGTAATAAGTTCATAAGAACAGAGTAATGCATTAAGCAAGATGACATGATGTAGAGGGATAAACTCAAGCAATATGATATAGACCCCATCTTTTTATCCTCTATGGCAACAATACAATACGTACCTTGTTGCCCCTGCTGTCACTGGGAAAGGACACCGCAAGATTGAACCCAAAGCTAAGCACTTCTCCTATTGCAAGAAAGATCAATCTAGTAGTCCAAACCAAACTGATAATTCGAAGAGACTTGCAAAGATATCAAATCATACATATAAGAATTCAGAGAAGAATCAAATATTGTTCATAAATAATCTTGATCATAAAACCACAATTCATCAGATCTCGACAAACACACTGCAAAAAGTATTACAGCGAATAGATCTCCAAGAAGGTTGAGGAGAACTTTGTATTGAGAATCAAAGAGAGAGACGAAGCCATCTAGCTAATAACTATGGACTCGAAAGTCTGTGGCAAACTACTCACACAGCATCAGAGAGGCTATGGTGTTGATGTAGAAGCCTTCCTTGATCGATTCCCCCTCCAGTGGAGCGCCGAAAAAGGCCCCAAGATGGGATCTCACGGGTACAGAAGGTTTCGACGGTGGAAATAGGGTTTCGTGGTGCTCCTGGATGTTTTCGGGGTATATGAGTATATATAGGCGAAAGAAGTAGGTTGGTGGAGCCACGAGGGGCCCACGAGGGTGGGGGTGCGCCTACCCCCCTGGGCGCGCCCTCCTACCTCGTGGCCGCCTCATTGCTTCCTTGACGTCCACTCAAAGTCTCCAGGATTGCGTTTGTTCCAAAAACAATTCTCAAGAAGGTTTCATTCCGTTTGGACTCCGTTTGATATTCCTTTTCTGTGAAACACTAAAATAGGCAAAAAAACAGCAATTTGCACTGGGCCTCTGGTTAATAGTTTAGTCCCAAGAATAATATAAAAGTGCATAATAAAGCCCATTAAACATCCAAAATGGATAATATAATAGCATGGAACAATCAAAAATTATAGTTACGTTGGAGACGTATCAGGCATCCCCAAGCTTAATTCCTGCTCGTCCTCGAGTAGGTAAATGATAAAAACAGAATTTTTGATGTGGAATGCTACCTAACATAATTTTCAATGTAATTCTCTTTATTGTGGCATGAATGTTCAGATCCAAAAGATTCAAGATAAAAGTTTAATATTGACATAAAAATAGTAATACTTTAAGCATGCTAACCAAGCAGTTTATGTCTTATCAAAATAACATAGCCAAAGAAAGCTTACCCCTACAAAATCATATAGTTTGGCCATGCTTCATTTTCATCACACAAAATGCTCCCATCATGCACAACCCCGGTTTCAGCCCAGTAATTGGTTCATACTTTTTAATGTGCTTCAGCCTTTTCAACACTCACAAAATACATGAGCGTAAGCCATGGACATAGCACTATGGGTGGAGTAGGGTATGATGATAGGGATTATGTGAGAAAACAACAAAGGAGAAAGTCTCACATTGACGCGGCTAATCAACGGGCTATAGAGATGCCCATCAATTGATGTCAATACGAGGAGTAGGGATTGCCATGCAACGGATGCACTAGAGCTATAAATGTACGAAAGCTCATCAAAAGGAAACTAAGTGGGTGTGCATCCAACTTGCCTGCTCACGAAGACCTAGGGCATTTTGAGGAAGCCCATCATTGGAATATAGAAGCCAAGTTCTATAATGAAAAATTCCCACTAGTATATGAAAGTGACAAAATAAGAAACTCTCTATCATGAAGATCGTGGTGCTATTTTGAAGCACAAGTGTGGAAAAAGGATAGTAACATTGTCCCTTCTCTCTTTTTCTCTCTTTTTTTATTTGGGCTTCTTTGGCCTCTTTTTCCCCCTTTTTTCTCTTTTTTTATTTTGTCCGGAGTCTCATCCCGACTTGTGGGGGAATCATAGTCTCCATCATCCTTTCCTCACATGGGACAATGCTCTAATAATGGAAATCATCACGCTTCTATTTATTTACAAATCAAGAATTACAACTCAATACTTAGGACAAAATATGACTCTATGTGAATGCCTACGGTGGTGTACCGGGATATGCATGTAATCAAGAGCGACATATATGAAAGAAATATAAAAGTCGCTTTGCCACAAATACGATGTCAACTACATGATCATGCAAAGCAATATGAAAATGATGGAGCGTGCCATAATAAATGGAATGGTGGAAAGTTGCATGGCAATATATCTCGGAATGGCTACGGAAATGCCATAATAGGTAGGTATGGTGGCTGTTTTGAGGAAGATATAAGGAGGTTTATGTGTGATAGAGAATATCGTATCACGGGGTTTGGATGCACCGGCGAAGTTTGCACTAACTCTTAAGGTGAGAAAGGCAATGCACGGTACCGTAGAGGCTAGCAAATTGCGGAAAGGTAAGAGTGCGTATAATCCATGGACTCACATTAGTCATAAAGAACTCATACACTTATTGCAAAATTTTGTTAGCCCTCGAAGAAAAGCACTACTACGCATTCTCCTAGAGGTAGGGTTGGTAGAAGTTAACCATCGCACGATCCCGACCTCCACTCATAAGGAAGGCAATCAAAGAACACCCCATGCTTCAAATTTGTCACACAATGTTCACCATATGTGCATGCTATGGGACTTGCCAACTTTAACACAAGTATTTCTCAATT
Source organism: Triticum dicoccoides (assembly GCF_002162155.2). Lineage (NCBI taxonomy): Eukaryota > Viridiplantae > Streptophyta > Magnoliopsida > Poales > Poaceae > Triticum > Triticum dicoccoides. The sequence continues at coordinate 343,706,889 of NC_041383.1, read as the reverse complement.
TCATAATTACCCAACTAGCATGACTCTAACATTACCACCTTTATATCTCAAAACAATTATCAAGTATCAAATTTATCATAGTGTTTAATGCACTCCATATGAAAGTTTTTATTTTACCCAACTTGGATGCCCATCATATTAGGACTAATTTTATAACCAAAGAAAATTACCATGCTGTTCTAAAAGACTCTCAAAATAATATAAGTGAAGCATGAGATATCAATAATTTCTACAAAATAAAACCACCACCGTGCTCTAAAAAGGTATAAGTGAAGCACTAGAGCAAAATTATCTAGCTCAAAAGATATAAGTGAAGCACATAGAGTATTCTAATAAATTCCGATTCATGTGTGTCTCTCCAAAAGGTGTGTACAGCAAGGATGATTTTGATAAACTAAAAAGCAAAGACTCAAATCATACAACACGCTCCAAGCAAAACACATATCATGTGGTGAAAAAAAATATAGCCTTAAGTAAATTACCGATAGACGAAGACGAAAGAGGGGATGCCTTCCGGGGCATCCCCAAGCTTAGGCTTTTGGTTGTCCTTGAATTTTACCATGGGGTGCTTTGGGCATCCCCAAGCTTAGTCTCTTGCCACTCCTTATTCCAAAATCCATCAAATCTTTAGTCAAAACTTGAAAACTTCACAACACAAAACTCAAAAGAAAATCTCATGAGCTCCGTTAGTGCAAGAAAACAAACCACCACTTTAAGGTACTGTAATAAACTCATTATTTATTTATATTGGTGTTAAACCTACTGTGTTCCAACCTCTCTATGGTTAATACCCCCCGATACTAGCCATAGATTCATCAAAATAAGCAAACAACACATGAAAAAGAGAATCTGTCAAAAATAGACTAGTCTGTAGCAATCTGTAACTCTCGAATACTTATGGAACCCCAAAATTTCTACAAAATTAGGAAGTCATAGGTAATTTGTTTATTAATCTACTGAAAAAAGATTCAACTGCAAATCACGTTTCTGTGATTTATGAAAACTAATCTCGTTCATGCAAAAGTTTTTTTTCAGCAAGATCAAATTAACTATCACCGTAGGTTATCCTAAAGGTTTTACTTGGCACAAACACTAATTAAAACACAAAACCACATCTAACCAGAGATTAGATGAATTATTTATTACTAAACAGGAACAAAAAGTAAAGAACAAAAATAAAATTGGGTTGCCTCCCAACAAGCGCTATTGTTTAACGCCCCTAGCTAGGCATAAAAACAAGAATAGATCTAGGTATTACCATCTTTGGTTGGTAATTATTCAATTGAACACTTATAACCCTTAGGTGTTTACTTATTTTTATTAATGATCAAACTCCTAGGCAAGAAATCAAGAAATTCATTTGTAGCAAAAGATTCCTTAATGATAGCGAAAACGTTGGGGTGAACACTATTGATTTGAGATCCGCAGTTTCTTTACTAGAAGATCCACCCTTATTTATAGGAACATACATAAATTTTGCAACTTTGGTAGTAGGAGGGTCTGAAGTATTTCTCACAGCAGAAAAAGCAGAACCTAAGTTGGTAATAATATCCTCAAGTTTAATCAATTCTAGTGGAATCTTGATCTAATTTTTCATCAACTATGGGTTCTTTTTCTTTAAAACTTTTCAGAGTAACTCCTACCTTAGATACATATTGGGTAATTTGGTTGTGGATCTTTCTATCCAAATTCTCAATCAACTGCACAGTGGCAACTTTATTTTCAATAATTTCAAGCTTTGCATCACGTGTTCCAAAGTTAAAATAGTTCCATTAACCAAAAGAGGTGGTGAGCCAAACAAATCTATCATAGCATTATAAGAATCAAAAGTATGGCTACCCAAGAAATTGCCTCCGGTAATGGTGTGAAGAATATATCTGTTCCAGGGAGTGATGCCTGCATAAAAATTGCGAAGAAGAACGGAAGTAGATTGCTTCCTAGTGGATCTATTCTGAGCATTGCAAATTTTGTACCAAGCATCTTTTAAATTTTCACCCTACCTTTGTTTAAAATTAAGAACTTCATTCTCGAGAGTACTAACAATGATAGAAGGACTGGCCATGATGGCGAAACAAACGATGTAACACACGGACACACAAAAACAAGCAAAAAGAGATGAACAGAAAAAGGGCGAATAAAATGGCAAGGGTGAAGTGGGGGAGAGGAAAACAAGATGCGAATGACAAATGATGTAATGCGAGGGATAAGAGTTTGTGATGGGTACTTGGTATGTCTTGACTTGTGCATAGATCTTTCTGGCAACGATGCCAGAAATCGGCGAGTTGTCGAGAGATCAAATCTTGACTTGACTTGGCATAAGCCTCCCCGGCAACAGCGCCAGAAATCCTTCTTGCTACCTCTTGAGCATGCGTTGGTTTTCCCTAGAAGAGGAAAGGGTGATGTAGCAAAGTAGCGTAAGTATTTCCCTCAGTTTTTGAGAACCAAGGTATCAATCTAGTAGGAGGTTACACGCAAGTCGCCCTGTACCTGCACAAACAAATAAGAACCTTGCAACCAACGCGATAAAAGGGTTGTCAATCCCTTCACGGCCACTTGCAAAAGTGAGATCTGATAGAGATAATAAGATAAATATTTTTGGTATTTTTGTTGTATAGATTAAAAAGTAAAGATTGCAAAATAGTAAACGAGATGCATGTAAATAAAAGAGATATAGTACGATGGAAAAGAGACCCAGGGGCCATAGGTTTCACTAGTGGCTTCTCTCAAGATAGCATATCTTACAGTGGGTGAACAAATTACTGTCGAGCAATTGATAGAAAAGTGCATAGTTATGAGAATATCTAGGCATGATCATGTATATAGGCATCACGTCCGTGACAAGTAGATCGAAATGATTCTGCATCTAATACTATTACTCCACACATCGACCGCTATCCAGCATGCATCTAGAGTATTAAGTTCATAAGAACAGAGTAACGCATTAAGCAAGATGACATGATGTAGAGGGATAAACTCAAGCAATATGATATAAACCCCATCATTTTATCCTCGATGGCAACAATACAATACATGCCTTGCTGCCCCTGCTGTCACTGGGAAAGGACACCTCAAGATTGAACCCAAAGCTAAGCACTTCTCCTATTGCAAGAAAGATCAATCTAGTAAGCCAAACCAAACTGATAATTCGAAGAGACTTGCAAAGATATCAAATCATACATATAAGAATTCATAGAAGAATCAAATATTGTTCATAGATAATCTTGATCATAAACCCACAATTCATTGGATCTCGACAAACACACCGCAAAAAGTATTACAGCAAATAGATCTCCAAGAAGATTCAGGAGAACTTTGTATTGAGAATCAAAGAGAGAGGAGAAGCCATCTAGCTAATAACTATGGACCCGAAATTCTGTGGTAAACTACTCACACATCATCAGAGAGGCTATGGTATTGATGTAGAAGCCCTCCGTGATTGATTCCCCCTCCGACGGAGCGCCGGAAAAGGCCCCAAGATGGGATCTCACGGGTACAGAAGGTTGTGGCGGTGGAAATAGGGTTTCGTGGTGCTTCTGGATGTTTACGGGGTATATGAGTATATATAGGCGAAAGAAGTACGTCGGTGGAGCCACGAGGGTGGGGGACGCGCCTACCCCCCTAGGCGCACCCTCCTACCTCGTGGCCACATCGTTGCGTTTGTTCCAAAAACGATTCTCCCAAAGGTTTCATTCCGTTTGGATTCCGTTTGATATTCCTTTTCTGCGGAACACTGAAATAGGCAAAAAAATAGCAATTTGCACTGGGCCTCCTGTTAATAGGTTAGTCCCAAAAATAATATAGAAGTGCATAATAAAGCCCATTAAACATCCAAAACAGATAATATAATAGCATGGAACAATCAAAAATTATAGATACATTGGAGACATATCAAGGTCACAGAGATCCAATCAACTGTGGAGAGCCTCCAGGAAGAGCTTGAAGAAAGGAGTGATAGACCAATTGTCAGCACCTACAGCAACTGCCTCAGTGATACCTCCAGTTTCAACTCCTCCAGCTCCATAGACATCAGCTTAAGATTTTGCAGACGGACTCCTCTCCACGCCATCTATGCACACCGGAGCAACCACCTAGAAGACATCTTTAGGAGCTCCCGGAGATCGTGCCTAGAGTGCCGCATAGCACTATGAATTTTCAAGCTTTTTGGTAACTTGTTGCCAAAGGGGGAGAAAGTGTACAGATCATTAGGCTTCAAGAGAGAGAGAGAGACTTTTACCTTTTTGTTGCCTCTCTTGCTACTTTGATCATTTGCTTTGATCGTTTGCTTGTTTTATGCATGCTACAATATTTGTGCCTATGTGTGAGATACTCTTATGATCATATGTTTGATCATACTACGCTTTAATGTGTGCTTGCTTGATGATATCCATGATGCTTGTGTATGATCAATCAAGTTTGTCCTTGGTGATGAGTGCATGTTTCTTATAGCTTATCATTTTGAGCGCTCCACCAAGATGTATGTGACATGGAAGAGTGGCCCATGATCCTAAGAGATTGTGCATTTGCATTCAAAAGCAAACTTTAAATCATGCACAAATTTAGGGGCAGCTCTTGCTTATCACATACTTCTCAAAGCGATGATGTATTTCATTAATATTATCATTTTTTGAAGCTTTGATCTATATGCTGTCATCGATTACCAAAAAGGGGGTAATTCATAACAACATATAGCTCATTGAAGTAATATCCACTCAAGCTAAATATTTAAGAAAGTTCAATGATTGGCATGGCATGGACTAGAGTTGTGGACCCCACGAAATGCTAAGGACAAAGATTAGCAAAGGCTCAAGACTCTTCATTTTCATTTTAGTGATCCAAGATTACATTGAGTCCATAGGAAAGCCAATGCTATTAAAAGGGGATGAGGTTTTGCTTAATGGTCTACTTACTCAAAGTGCTTAGTGATATTCCTCCAAAACCCTCAACCACTTTCTCATTTCCACATATGTCCAAAACCTAAAGTCAAACTCGGCCCCACTAATTTGATCTATCCGGCGCCACCGAGTTCATTTGACATAGACACAACCAGAAACCCTAGCCAATTCGGTCTTACCGATACGGCTCTCGGTCTCACCGAGATGGCTTAGCAAACTCTCTGTTTCCCTTCATAACATTTTGGTCTTACCAAAATGAGCTATCAGTCCCACTGAGTTTGCATTCCAAACTCTGTGTTTCCCTTTCATAACATTTCGGTCTCACCGAAAGGAGCGATCGGTCCCACCGAGTTTGCTTGACCAATCTCTATTTGCTCATCACTGAAATTGGTCTCACCGAGTTTATGTGATCGGTCTCACCGAGATGAGGTTTTGCCCTAGCCCTAGCACATTAGTCCCACCGATTTGATCTCATTGGTCCCACCAAGATTCCTAATGTTCACATTTGAACAAAATCGGTCTCATCGAGTTCTTCTATTCGGTATGACCGAGTTGGGTCAAATATGTGTAACGGTTGGATTTTGTGTGGAGGCTATATATACCCTTCCACCCCCTTCTCCATTTGTGAGAGAGCCATCAGAACGGGCCTACACTTCCACTACTCATTTTCTGAGAGATAACCACCAACTCATGTGATGATACCAAGACATTCCAATCCAACCACAAGAATCTTGATCTCTAGCCTTCCCCAAGTTGCTTTCCACTCAAATCATCTTTCCACCATAGCCAAATCTATGAGAGAGAGAGAGTTGATTGTTGGGGAGAATATCATTTGAAGCACAAGAGCAAGGAGTTCATCATCAATAAACCATCTATTACCTTTTGGAGAGTGGTGTCTCCTAGATTGGTTAGGTGTCACTTGGGAGCCTCCATCAATATTGTGGAGTTGAACTAAGGAGTTTGTAAGGGCAAGGAGATCCCCTACTTCGTGAAGATCTACCCAAGTTAGGCAAGTCCTTCGTGGGGGATGGACATGGTGGGATAGACAATGTTGCTTATTCGTGGTCCCTTCGTGGGTGGAGCCCTCCGTGGACTCCTGCAACCGTTACCCTTTGTGGGTTGAAGTCTCCATCAACGTGGATCTACGATAGCACCACCTATCAGGACCACGCCAAAAATCTCCGTGTCTACATTGCGTTTTCCTTCTCCAAACCCTTCCCTTTGCCTTCATATGCAATGTTTTACTTTTCACTGCTACACTCTTAGAATTGCATGTGTAGGTTGATTACTTGATTTGTGCTAAGTTGCTAAAATCTGCCAAGACTTAAAATTGGGAAAAGGCTAGATTTTTATTTGGTCAAGTAGTCTAATCACCCCCCCCCCCCTCTAGACATACTTTCGATCATACAAAGTGTAGAATCAATTTTCCCAATTTCAAAGCCTTTTTCAATAAGAAACTTAGTCAAGCATTTGTACCATGCTCTAGGAGCTTGTTTAAGACCATAAAGAGCTTTGTGAAGTTTGTAAACATGATCGGGCTTCTTAGGATTAACAAAGCCAGGAGGTTATTTAACATAAACTTCCTCCTCAATTTCACCATTTATAAAAGAACTTTTTATGTCCATTTGATATAAAGTAATGTCATGATGATTGGCATAAGCAAGTAAGATGCGTATGGACTCAAGTCTACCAACGGGGGCATATGTCTCATCATAGTCCATACCTTCGACTTGAGTGTAGCCTTGAGCGACGAGACGAGAGTTGTTGCGTACAACTTGTCCATCTTCATCTTGCTTATTCCGAAACACCCATTTGGTTCCAATGACATTGTGCTTCTCATCGGGCTTTTCAACCAACGTCCATACTTGGTTCCTCTCGAAATTGTGTAGCTCTTCATGCATAGCGTTCACCCAATCTGGATCATCAAGAGCTTCTTGAACCTTCATAGGTTCAATGCTAAAAATGAATGAATAATGTTCACAAAAGTTATCCAAACGAGTTTTAGAGCGAGTAATTCTCCCTGTTTGAATATCATCGAAGATTTGTTCGACGAGATGATCTCTTGAGACTCTTGCTCGAACTCGTGAGGGCTTTTGTTTGGGTCGGGTGGAACATCCTCTTCATTGTCTTGTTCTTCCTCTTGTGTTTCTTCATTGTCGTTGGCGTTGTTGTTCTCTTGTGGAGGTGGAGAGGGAGGTCGATGAGGTTCATCTTCTTGTACTTCCTTGTTTCCTTCGTCTTGATGTGTTCCACTTGTGGATGCTTCCAAGTAAACTTGTGGTTCACCTTGGTGTGAAGTTGAGGCTTCCACTTGAATGGATGAGGTACTCTCATTCACCTCCGTTGGGCGAATCTTGCCAATAGACAAGTCTTGAATTGCTTCCGAGGGATCTTTATCTCCTACATCAATTGGAAATTGCTCTACTTGCGAGCCGTCAGATTCATCAAACTTCACATCTACCATCTCTTCAACCTTGCAGGTGAAATTGTTGTAGACACGATAAGTGTGAGAGTTTGAGCCATAACTAAGTAGGAAACCTTCATGAGACTTAGGGGGAAATTTTTAATGGTGATGTTTATCAAGAATGTAACATTTTGAGCCAAATACTCGAAAGTATCTGACTTGGGGTTTGTTACCGGTGAGAAGCTCGTATGCCGCTTTGCCAAGAAGCTTGTGAAGATATAGTCGATTTGTTGCATGACAAGCTGTCTCAACCGCTTCCACCCAAAAATGTCTTTGCGTCTTGTATTCATGAAGAATCGTTCTTGCCATCTCAATCCGTGTCCGGTTCTTAATCTCAACAACTCCATTTTGTTGAGGTGTGTACGTAGCCGAGAACTCATGTGAAATCCCTTCTTCGTCAAGAAAGGTATCCACATTTGCATTCTTGAACTTCGTTCCATTGTCACTCCGAATCTTCTTGATCTTCACTTCAAATTGATTTTAGGCCTTCCTAGCGAAGTTCTTGAAGATCTTTTGGACCTGCAATTTGTCATCAAGAAAGAACACCCACGTAAATCTTGAAAAATCATCAACAATGACTAATCCGAATGAGTTACCACCGAGACTCTTGTAGGCGTTGGGACCAAAAAGATCCATATGAAGTAGCTCGAGTTGTCTTCTCGTGGTCATGATGTTCTTCACGGGATGTCTTCCTCCAACTTCTTTTCCTACTAGACAAGCACTGCAAAGTCTATCCTTGTCAAATATAACATCTTTAACACCAAGGATATGATCACCCTTAATAAGCTTATCAAGATTTTGCATGCCCACATGACCTAACCTTCTATGCCACAACCAACCTTTAGAAGATTTTGCAATTAAGCAAGTTCTAGGTTGAGCCTTTTTAGTGAAGTCAACAATGTATAGATCACCTCTACGTATACCGGTTAAGACCATATTATGATTATCTCTTTGAAACACTTGGCAATCTACTTAGTAAAATAGGACATTGAAACCGAAATTGGCTAGTCTAGATACGAAAGTAAATTGCAGCCAAGAGATTCAACGGGCATAACATTTTGGATGGAGCTATCATGTGAGATGGCCACCTTACTAAGGCCAACCACCTTACCCTTTGAGTTATCACCAAAAGTGACATACTTTCGGGGACCATTATTTTCAGCAAGCCCTCGAAACATATCCTTCTCTTCGGTCATGTGATCGATATACCCACTATCAAGAACCCATTCCTTTCCTCCGGCCATGTAACCATGAAGGTTAGCCATAATACCAAAGTGTCTCATTGACTCATCAAGATCAAGTCACTATCATCATCCTCATCATAATATCCATGTTCAACATCGTCTTGTGATTGATCATCACCTAGAGAGAGTGATTCATTAGATTTATGATCATGACAATGTGCATCTTTATGAGTTCTAATGACTTGAGAAATGATGCTACTAATAACTCCAACATCTCCTTTGGCACGCCTGAGATCACGAAGCTCAAATATACAATCATAAAATTTAAGATCACTAGGCTTCATCTTATGTAAAGCTATGGACTTTGAAGAATCTCATCTAGATTTTTCAAAGAATAGTTTGGAAAGCATTCCTCAAGATATCTCCATATAGTATAGGCACATTCAAATGTAGGCAAGCATACAAGCAAGTTTCTAGGCAATCCTCTTATGATTAGATTAATAGCTCTAAGATTACGTGTCATGTCAAGATACTCATTAGGGGTGGGATGCAAGAGATCAATAGGAGGCGCACAAGGGCTAGTAGTGTACTTGTTCAAATCATATTCATTGAAAATCTCAAGCATCTCATATTTTCAAGCATTAAAGAGCTCTCCATCAAGCATAGGCACTCTACGTCTAATACTCTCGATCGTAGACTCATCCATCTTCCTTCAATGGTGATTAAACCAAAACAATGGAGACCAATGCTCTGATACCAATTGAAAGGATAGCGAATAGGTGTCTCAAGGGGGTGATTAGACACTCAACAAACAAAAGTAGGAATTTTTATGTTCTTAAGGTTGAGGTAGAGGTTTAGCACAATTTTAAGCATTCCCAATACATTTCAAGCAAGCATGGAAAGAGTATAAGCAACGGAAAGAGTAAAGAATGCTAGTTGCAAGAAAGTGAAGGGATGGGATTGGAGTGTGCAAACGCAATGAAGACACGAAGATTTTTGGTGTGGTTCTCATAGGTGGTGCCATCGTACATCCACATTGATGGAGTCTTCAACCCATGAAGGGTAACGGTTGCGCGAGTCCATGGAGGGCTCCACCCATGATGGGTGCACAAAGAAGCAACCTTGTCTATCCCACCATGGCCATCGCCCATGAAGGAATTGCCCCACTCGGGTAGATCTTCACGAAGTAGGCGATCTCCTTGCCCTTACAAACTCATTTGTTCAACTCCACAATCTTGTCGGAGGCCCTGAAGTGACACCTAACCAATCTAGGAGACACCACTCTCCAAAAGGTAATAGATGGTGTGTTGATGATGAACTCCTTGCTCTTGTGCTTCAAATGATAGTCTCCCCAACACTTAACTCTCTCTCATAGATTTGGCTATTGTGGAAAGATGATTTGAGTGGAAAGCAACTTGGGGAAGGCTAGAGATCAAGATTCTTGTGGTTGGATTGGAATGTCTTGGTGTCAACAAATGAGTAGGTGGTTCTCTCTCAGAAAATGAGTAGTGGAAGTGTATGTGCATTCTGATGGTGCTCCCTCAAATGGATAAGGGGGTGGAGGGGTATATATAGTCGAGGGAGTCCTAGACTAAGGGGTCCTCAGACAACCGGACTATATACTTTGGCCGGACTGTTGGACTATGAAGATACGAGATAGAAGATGTCGTCCCGTGTCCGGATAGGACTCTCTTTTGCGTGGAAGGCAAGCTTGGCAATTCGGATATGTAGATTCCTTTCTCTGTAACCAACTTTGTACAACCCTAGTCCCCCCCGGTGTCTATATAAACCGGAGGGTTTAGACTTCTAGGGTTTAGCCATCACGATCTCATGGTAGATCAACTCCTGTAATACTCATATTCATCAAGATCAATCAAGCAGGAAGTAGGGTATTACCTCCATAGAGAGGGCCCGAGCCTGGGTAAACATTGTGTCCCCCGCCTCCTGTTACCATTAGCCTTAAACGCACAGTTCGGGACCCCCTACCCGAGATCTGCCGGTTTTGACACCGACATTGGTGCTTTCATTGAGAGTTCCGCTGTGACGTCGGAGATAGGCTTGATGGCTCCATCAATCATCTACAATAATGCAGTCCATGGGAGATCTTCCTCCCCGGGCAGATCTTCATATTCGGCGGCTTCGCACTGCGGGCCAACTCACTTGGCCCTCTAGAGCAGATCAATAGCTACGCCCCTAGCCATCAGGTCAGATTTGGAAGCCTGAATTCTGTGGCCGGTATCCACGGAGACTTGATCTTCGACGGATTCGAGCCCATGACGGTTGTCCCCGGCCACCACGATGAACATGATCTAGATCTGTCATCTGGCCGCACACATGAGATAGCGCATGTGACCGCCCTGGCCCTAGAGCCGGAGCGGACTACATCGTCCGAAGATGGGAAGCTCAACCCTGCCGCGGAGGCCGCAGACTCAGTGGCGCTCGAGCCGCACACAGACCCAACATCAGGCTAGGCTTGTGTTACTGGAACCTCGGACTCGTCTCCGGCCATGGGCTCCGGACCGCGTGCATCTGCATCCATCGAACCTGATTGGGCACCAGTCTTAGAGTTCAGCTCCGCGGACATTTTCCAGCACTCGCCTTTTGGGGACGTGTTAAGCTCATTAAGATCCCTCTCCTTGTTAGGGAACTCTTGGCCGAACCATGTCCGGCTCGAATGGGAAGTGGATGATGAAGAAATTCGTTCCCCACCCACCAGCCACTTTATAGCCACTGTCGACGACTTAACCGACATGCTTGACTATGACTCCGAATACATCGACGGTATGGACGATGATGCCGGAGAGGATCAGGAACCACTGCCTACAGGGCGTTGGACAGCCACCTCCTCATACGACATATACATGGTGGATACACCCAAAGAAAATAACGGCGACGATGAAAATCTAGTCGAGGATAAACCTCCTGAGATACAGCCGAAACACCGACATCAGCAGCGCCGCTCTAAGCCACACCGTAATAAAAACAGCAATACCGTCACAGAAGAGGACAACACTCTGGACAGTGCCGAAAACAATGAAGACCCCGTTGAGCCGACCTCTAAACAGGAGGAACGGGATGATGGGCGAGTCAGCCCTGGCGAAGAGGCCATGAACGAAGACTCGGAGGATAGCAACTACCTTCCGCTCTCCGAGGACGAGGTTAGCCTCGGTGACGAAGATTTCATCGTGCCTAAAGAGCCCGCAGAACAGGAACGCTTTAAATGTCAGCTAATTGCCACTGCAAGAATCCTAAAAAAGAAGCAGCAGCAGCTTCAATCTGATCAAGATCTGCTCAATGAAAGATGGACTGATGTCCTGGCAGCCGAGGAATATGGCCTCGGGCGCCCAACCAAAAGCTACCCGAAGCGCAAACTGTTACCACGGTTCGATGACGAGGCGCTGGAGCCCGTCCTACCAAGGTACAATACGGCTGAGCGACCACCACGTGGCCGAGACAAAGCGACACTTCAAGCCGAACTCCAGCCCGCACTACCTCGCCGAACAAATAGAAATACAATAGCTCGGGGATATACACACGACCTGCGATGCGATTTGGAAAATAGAGCAGGTCAGACAAGATCAATCTATGGATCACGGGGGCGTGCCTCGATGCGCGACGATGGCCATCTGGCTGAACGTGACAAACATAACCACGTCCGGGCAGAAAACCGCAGACGAGCTCCATCGGAGCTACGTCACGACTTGGACCAATATAGAGGCGCCGCACACACCCTTTGCTTCACTGATGAAGTAATGGGACATGATTTCCCAGAAGGGTTTAAACCTGTAAACATCAAATCATATGATGGCACAATAGACCCCGCGGTGTGGATTGAGGATTTTCTTCTCCACATTCATATGGCCTGCGGTGATGATCTTCACGCCATCAAATACCTCCCGCTCAAACTCAAGGGACCCGCTAGATACTAGTTAAACAGTCTGCCCGAAAACTCCGTTGGCAGCTGGGAGGAATTGGAGGGCGCCTTCCTCGACAACTTCCAAGGCACATATGTCCGACCTCCGGATGCCGATGACCTAAGTCATATAATACAACAGCCTGGAGAGTCAGCCAGGAAATTCTGGACTCGGTTCCTAACTAAAAAGAACCAGATTGTCGATTGTCCGGACGCCGAAGCCCTAGCGGCCTTTAAGCACAGCATCCGCGATGAATGGCTGGCCATACACTTCAGCCGGGAAAAACCGAAGTCCATGTTAGCCCTTACGGCACTCATGACCCGCTTCTGTGCGGGCGAAGATAGCTGGCTAGCCCGTAGCAACAACAATACAAGCGAACCTGGCACTTCTGAAGCCAGAAACAGCAACGGCAAGCCCCGACGCAATAGACATAAGCGTCAAAACAATGGTGATACTACCGAAGACACGGCGGTCAACACCGGATAAAGTGGCTCTAATTCCGGTCAGCGGAAGAAGCCATTTAAAAGGAACAATCCGGGCCCGTCCAGTCTGGACCGCATACTCGATCAACCATGCCAAATCAATGGCACTCCTGATAAACCAGCCAATCATACCAACAAGGAATGTTGGGTCTTCAAACAGGCCGGCAAGTTAAATGCCGAGAATAAGGAGAAAGGGTCGCAAAGCGATGACGATGACGAGGAACCCCGACCATCGAACACGGGGGGACAGAAGAAATCCCCCCCCCCCAAGTCAAAACAGTGAACATGATATACGACACCCATATCCCCAAGAGGGAGTGCAAACGCGCTCTTAGGGACGTCTACGTGATGGAGCCAGTCGCCCCAAAGTTCAACCCATGGTCCTCCTGCCCGATCACCTTCGATCACAGGGACCATCCGACCAGTATCCGTCATGGCAGTTCAGCCGCACTGGTCCTTGACCCAATTATTGATGGATAACATCTCACGCGAGTCCTCATGGATGGTGGCAGCAGCCTGAACCTGCTCTATCAGGATACAGTGCGCATAATGGGTATCGATCCGTCAAGGATCAAGCCCACAAAAACCACCTTTAAAGGTGTCATACCAGGTGTAGAGACCTGCTGTACGGGCTCAATCACACTGGAAGTGGTCTTCGGATCCATGGATAATTTACAAAGCGAAGAGTTAATCTTTGATATCTTCCCTTTTGTGGTGGTTCTCATGCACTGCTTGGACGAACCGCATTCGCTAAATTCAATGTGGTACCGCACTACGCCTACCTCGAGCTCAAGATGCCCGGACCACGCGGTGTAATAACGGTCAACGGAAATACGGAACGCTCCCTCTGTACTGAGGGGCACACTGTGGCCCTTGCAGCAGAAGTACAGAGTAGCCTTTTTAGGCAGAACCTCAATTCGGCAGTAAAGCCCCCGGACACCGTCAAGCGAGTCCGAACTACTCTGCAGCAGGACCGTCCAGCTCATCCAGAGCTTGACTAGCAATTCGGCCTCCGCCCCAGTCTCAATCAAGCGGTGACATTCGTGCCGTGCGTACATAACTACACACTTAAAGTACATTGGGCATGGACGGAGGCACAGCTAGACCACGGCCCACAATGCGGCTCAACCGCCCTTGGATCTACATTCCTTCACTTTTTCTCTTTCTTTTAGGTTTTTCTCTTATCGAGGCTTTTTCCGATAACCTAATCATCGGACCCATCACGGGACGGATACACCAAGAAGGCAAGGTGATGCGGAGCATCCTTCGGTCATCCCCATGGATCTACCATCGTCTCACCAAGCACCAAGAGGACCCATGACAAGAGCACGAGCTAGATCTCTCGAGACCGAGGTGACTTCTCTCCTTAGTGGTATCTCATATTATCCTCTCGAGACATGGTTACTACCTAAGTCCGGAATGTTGTGCATGATTAGGTACTAAGAGGACCCTCCCGAGATGCACATGAAGATGGTCAAGACCCCAAGTCCACGGAAGAAGAGAACCAACGGAAGAAGGCTTGAAAAGCCTCCAGGCACCGGACATCCGGCCATGGTCCCGGACATCCGGCCCCTGGAGATCTACCCCGCATCCAGGAGCCTGCAGCAGAAGCTATAGGGCCTGGACATCCGGCGTCCAGCCCAGACATCCGGCCCTCCACCCCGGAAATCCAGCCAACCGCCCGGACATCCGGACTCGCCGTCCAGGGAGCACAGAAGGCTACCCCGATAGGCCGTACATCCGGCCATCACCCCGGACATCCGGCCTCTCCTGAAGCTCCGGACATCCGTCCCCTCCGCCCGGACATCCGGCCCCGTCTACCCAGAGAACAGCAAGGCCGTCTCCACCAGCCCAGACATCCGGTCCCTCATGAGCGCCCGGACATCCATCCCAATGCCCGTACATCTGGCCTTCCCTGTCTGCGAACAGTGTAAGGGCCGCGGCCCGTGTACCCCTTCTCCCCCTAGACTATATATACTCCTCCTCCATCCTCGTTTTAGGGTCAGCATTGGTTTAGCTCATTTGAGATAGAGCATTGCTCATCCGTACCAGATCTACTCCTCGTGACGGACCGCACCTCTTCGGAGAAGATCCACCTGGATTCAAGACCTCCATCCGGAGAAGATAATCAACACCGCCTCACGGAGAAGAACGGTTACTCTTGTATTGTCCCTTGTTGACTTTGGATCTCGTGTTACTTCGTGCCTCGATGACGTAGCACTTGTGTGATCAATTTCATGTCGGTTGAGTGTTTCTCTTGTTTTCCCCCGTGTTTTCCCTTGTGTTCTTCCGTGCGTTCTTCGTGTTCCCCGTAGGGATCCTCTCCAAACGTGAAAGATCGCACCCTAGGGTTCCTCCCTACATCATCTTGGTATCATTAGCCACGTTGATCATGTTTTTGGAGCCCCTACCCCGTGTTTTCTAGCTTGATTTTGTTGTTTTCATCCTAGATCCGAAATTCCGCACCAAAAATAGCCCCAAATTTTTTTTGTGGTTTGTTGGTGTGATGAAGTTTTGTTGGATTTGATCCACGAATCTGCTTTGCATCGAGTGGATCTAGCTTTTCCCCATCTCTCCCGGAATTTCCATCCACAAATTCATCCGAATTTTGCCACGGAGTGCCCCATTTCTCGTGGAGTTCATCGAGTTCGTCCATGATCCAGGGGCCTGGACATCCGCCCGAGTCCCCTGGACATCCGGTGTCCCGGACATCTGGCCACTGACCCAGGCGTCCGGCCCCTAGTGGCAGCAACTCCATTTCCCCGCGCCATTTTCCACCTAATTTCGCCAAAGTTTGCCCGGTGCCCACGCTTACTTCCGCATACCACCACAGATTTCCACAAGCACCACCATCGCTCACCGCTACCTCCTATGACGATTTTGACATGTTTTGGTCTTTGAGATTTTGGGTTGTGGTTCTCGTGTCCTATTGTGTTTTGACTATATAGGTGCGGTTCGACGTCAACATCACCACCGCTCATCTACATCGACTACTCATCATCGCCAAGGACGGTAACTTCGACGACATCTTTGTCATACCTTGCAATTGCATTGATAACCACATGGCCTTACTTTTGCGTTGCTTACCCATCGAGACTAGCCATTGAGTATTGCCGGCAACGTGCCTTGTGCACATTAGTGATCATACTCCATAGCATACATACCATACCATAGTGGTGCATATCATGGCATCATTTTTGTGTCACAAAGTCATCATCACATACACAATTGCTATATTGGTTCATGAAGTTTTGCATGAGAAAAGAGCTCAAAAGTGAAAGAGCCAACCAAGCTTTTAAGGAAAGAGGAAAGATAAGCAAAGAGCTTATAAGTAAGAACCATAGCATCATACTACATTAAGATTGTCGTATCCGATCATCTTGGATCATAGCACCAAAATACCATACAAATAGCATATCGTTGCATTTTTGCCTAGTTGGTTGTGCACAAGTTCCGTATCCGCCTATTGTGCAATCATGCTAGCGTCTCTCGTGTATTGTGCAACAAGAACATTTTCATGGATTCCACATTTTGGCTCACTTTTGGTTTGCACAATCCCACTTATCTATTTGCGTGTGTGTTTCCGTGTACCACTACTTTCTTGGTCTACTTGTTGCATTTGCATATTTGTGAATCTTTTCCAACATTATTGAAGCTCACTTACAATTGCATCAACTTTTGTGCCACCATCCTAACCAAGCTCCACCATAAGCTTTTACTTGTGTAGGTGTGAGAACCGACAAGAATTGGTACCAATAGTGTTATTTCATTGTCCGCATTTGAGTGAACTTGATTCATCGTCAACATCGGAAAATGTACAATTGGTATAAGTTCTTCTCCTTCTACCACTCACATTTTTTCTTGGAATGATGGATAGGCCAAGTACTTCTACCAACCCACTCTTCATTGAGCAAGACGACGACATGTTTCACCAAGAGCCACCTCTTTGGTGCACAACGAGCGTTGCATCAAGAGCAACAAGCTATGACCGACCACATCGACAACGTCGCCACCGACTTGCGAATCTCCGAGCAACATACAAAGGCCTACTTCGACAACAAGCTCGATGCTCACAAGCAAGAGAATGATGCAAGGATGGACGAGATCCACGCCTTGTTGGTGAACCGTCCTCCTTCTACTTATTCATACTCAAGACGAAGCCGCTCAAGTCGACACTCCGACGACACCTTCTCCGGCTCAAGTACACCGACATCGAACACTCTTCGACGAGCCACGCGTCAAGACCGTCATGCATCTCGCAATCCTCTACACAACAAGCATTCACAAGAGCAAGTCGACGAGCAAGTACTTCGTCCTCAACCACACCAAGTTGCTTTAGCGCAAGCTCAAGAACAACAACGTTAACACTGCCAAGAGGAAGAACGAGCGTGTCTACATCAAGAGGAACAAGACGCCGAGGCTCAACGTCTTCAACAATAACAACATGAAGCACAAGCTCTTGAGGCGCAACGTTCCCTTCAAGAATCAAGTTGAGCCATTGCCAACCGCAACGAAGATTGGCGCAATCAAGAGGAAGCACTCCGAGAAGAAATCCAAGAGCGGAACTACCAACCGCGCGTGCAACGTCAAGTTCCCCAAGCTCCTCCACAACCTCAAGTTCAACAAGAGCAAGTTGATCATGGACTTCCTCCATGCCAAGAGCAACATGAGGATGATTATCCTCCACGTCAAGGGTGTCATCATCACCATCGACCACAACACAATGAAGAGCAACGCTATGGCAAGCTAAAATTCACAATGCCCAAGTTCAATGGAAGCAATGATCTGGAATAATACCTCTCATGGGCATTCAAGGTCGACAAAATCTTTCGTTTGCACAACTACAAGGAAGAGAAGAAGATCTCTATGGCATCACTTGAGTTCCAAGACTATGTGCTCATATGGTGGGAACAAGTCCTTGAGCGCCGAGAAGCAAGAGGTGAACCACCTGGCACCACTTGGGCTCAAATGAAGGATGTCATGAGAGCACGTTTTGTGCCAACCTACTACAAACGCGATCTCTTCAAGAAGCTCCAACTCCTTAAGCAAGGAACAAAGAGTGTTGAAGAATACTACAAGGAAATGGAGATAGCCACGATTCGAGCCAATGTCATGGAAGATGATGAGCAAACTATGGCACGTTTCTTGATTGGGCTCAATCATCCCATCAAGAAGATTGGCGACTTCCAACCCTACTCCAACGTCATTGAGCTTGTGCATCAAGCTACAAAAGCCGAACGTCAAGTGCAAGATGACTTCAAGTATGCCAAGTACTCGTCCAAGACCTACGGCTTCTCCAACAACCAAGCTTCAACGACCCCTCCAAATTCTACCTCAACCAAGCCATCTACAACCAACGACGACAAGTCAAGTTACAAGAAAACTTCGACAAGCTCAAGTCGTCTTCCTCCTAGTACAAGCAACTTCAAGTCGCGTGCTTCATCATCTACTTCGGCCGATGAGACCGTCAAGACAAGCTTCTTCAAGTGTTTCACTTGCGGCGACCGAGGCCACAAGTCTTTCGAATGCACCAACAAGCGCACCATGATCCTCAACGATGATGGAACCTATGACTCCATGAGTGAAGAGGATATGGAAGCCCTTGAGCAAGTTGCCATGCACCAGCACATGAACGAGGATGAAGAGATCAAGTCTTTTGTGATGAGGATTCGATCCCCGCTCTCGTTGTCTCCAAAGTCTTGACTCTTCAACATCAACAAGAAGAAGACCAAAGATGCCACATCTTCCACACAAAGTCCGGCATCAATGGTAGGTCCGTCAAGGTCATCATCGATGGAGGTAGTTGTCACAACTTGGAAAGTGAAGAGCTATGCTCCAAGCTTCAATTGGTCAAGGTGAAGCACCCGCACCCCTACAAAGTCCAATGGCTAAGTGACTCCGGCACTATATGAGTTGAGCATGCGGTCCAAGTCTCCTTCAAAATTGGTGCATATGAGGACACTTTGGAGTGTGATGTCATCCCAATGTCTGTTTGCCACCTCCTTCTTGGTCAACCATGGCAATTTGACCGCGGTGTCATCCACAATGGGCGTACCAATCACTATAGCTTCAAGATGAAAGGGGAGGAGTATGTGCTATGACCTATGTCTCCTAGTCAAGTGATAGCCGACAAGCAAGCCACCCATCATGGAGAGAAAAGTGAGAAAGTGATCCACCAAAAGGTGAGTGAGAGACACAGGCCAAACTCGAGCGCCACTTCACCTAGAGAGAAAAACTGTGGCACCCCGGCTTAGAGTGACCGATTTACCCTGCATTGCCAGCCCAGAGACCTTGTCTTCTGGCAACACAAAACAACTTGGTACAGAAAAACAACCGCTTTATTCATGCTAGCAGAGCATAGTTCATATTACAACAGTTAGTGAGGCCAAGCGGCACACACGGTGCGGCTGAACAATATGTACATTATTTAGTAAACATAAAAGGGCCTCGATCATGACAACTACGCGGCAGTGGAATAACGTCGTAGCGGGACTCCATAGCACAGGGACACCAATGTGGACACGATCTAGACTCGGATAGCTCTCCTTTCCAACGAGACTTTCCTGAAATCTGGCATGACACGCTAGGTCAGTACATTGAATGTACTTGCAAGCTCACAACAAGCATAAACTTAATGACAAACAATATCATGATACTTAACCAATTAAATACAATGCAACAATATATATCCAACATGTTGTGAATATGCTCAAGTGGTACTCGTCCCATGGACTGGCTTACCGAACGTGATCATTTCTAGACCACAAACATGAAGAACTCAACGACAATTTCGTGATCCTTACGGCGATCACAACCCTGACCAACACTTGGTCTCAACCTCAACACGATGGCCTCACTGCCATAACCTTAGTGCAAGTCTCAGTGTGCAAATTTATTAAGTGTTGACCCATGTTGTGCCCTACTTTCGAGCATGTCCGTAACCGTGGACTCGGCTATCGATAGATTAATACACTCTATGGAGGTAGCGCACTGTACCCACACTACGGAACCCATTGCCTCGCACTCCCATTTGGGTGGACCAACGGCATTCAGACGAAACCACTTCATTGTCATGATACTCTCCCGGCCACTCCGACTCAATCCCCATCGGGCTAGTCCTGGGTGGCCCTGTGTCTACCTCAAGACACCTCAAACCACTATCGTGGCAACGATCAACTCTGGGACCCAAACACTTAACTCATCAACTGGCACACAAGGTTATGCCTGCTTACCGGGCCAGGGTACAGCACGCCCATAACCTTCCCTAGATGGAGGCACCGACCAGAGGCACGACAATGAAATGCATTAAGGCCGTCCTATACTGGCAAATGTGGTTGCACTGGGAAACACTCGTTTCAGTGGCACCACGACCCGGTTAACAACATATTCAAGTTGAGTTATTTATCAGGTTCAACTTAAAAGTGGAAGTAGCCGGTGTCATAATGCCATGCTATGCATCACTAACATATGCATCAAATAACCAAGAAAATAACTAATTCAACTACGCTCCCACGGAGGCATCACCAACTCAAGGTACTTCTCTGGTTAAGATCAAACCTCACTTAAACCAGAACCATTTCTAGCAATCTCATCATTTTTCATCATGCAAGAACAATAATTAAACTAATTATTAACCTCATGACTATATCATTTTATCATTACTCATATCTAAGTTCTTGTTAGATTATCAGCAAGATTCATTTCAACCTTTCTGTAAATCAAGCATATCTAACATGGCAAGCACTTAACATAATATAATTATCATAATAATTATTTAAATGCAGGAATAATCATAAGTTCAAGTAGGAAAATCACAAATATTGAAGTGGCACTATGAAAATGTTGTTGTGGCTTGCCTTAGTGCTGATGAGGTTAACAAATCTCCTGGTGATCCTCAAGACAAGCTTGCTCTGCTGAAAATAAATAAAACCACAAAAAGAAAAGATCAAGAAACATTCTGAAAATTACTAGAAAATCTAGACAGCAAGGAAAAATCCCATCTTTTGGGTGCTGTTAGATTTTTGGACAAAGAATACAATGCAAAAAGAATCAATGTGTTTGGACTTATAGATAAAAAGTTATGGCTGTTTGAAGTTTCCTGGATTTAAATGAATTTGATTTAAAAAGAAAACAGACTGGGGGTGACGTCGAAGGTGTAAATGACCAGGGCGCCACCACTCGTACCGCTTCGTGCGTGTACTGAGTGGCTGACTAGCGGGCCCCGCTAGTCAGGCCAGAAGGAGGGGGAGAAGGAAACAGAGTGAGGCGGAGCTTCGCCAGAACACACACCGGCGACAAGGGTTCTTGGGGTCAAACGGGAGGGGGGATCGAAGGAGAAGAAGATGGCGCACCTGCCCGTACCCGTTGCATAGCTAGAGGTGACTGGACGGTGTCGGAAACGGCCTCTCTAGCGGAGGCAGAGGGCAGCGATCACCGAAGACGAAGACGACAGCGGCTCGGGGCGGCTCCAGGGGCTCCAGCGGGGCGGAATAGCTTCATCGAGGAGTGGCGGAGGCCCTGGCAGTGTCGCCCTGGCCTGGGAGGAACTGGAGCTGCGGGGACGATCCGAAGGGGATCGCCGGCAAGCTCGAGCTTCGGGACGGTAGCCCGTGGCCTGCCCGACCGAGCTGCGGCTTCTACAAGTTTGTGGAGGGTGTGGGAGTAGCTGCGGGTGCTCAAAGAGGCTGGGGTGGCGGCATTTATAGGCGGGAGGCTAGGAGGGTTCGGGCTCCGCCGGAGGACACCTGTCCACGGCGCCCGACGACGAACGGTGCCAGCGAGAGAGGGGGAAGACGACGGAGGTCACGCGGGAACTATTGGTGGGCGAGGACGACCACAGGAGCAAGGGGGAAAGTGACGAGCACAGTGCACCACGCCCTGCATCATTGGCCGGACCGTGCCCGTGCTCGCTGCGGCGAGCTCCGGCGTCGACGAGCGCCAGGGGGGAGTTAAGGGGGTGGAGACGAGGCTGGTGGCGAGGCTTGGCATGCTTGGGCAGGCTGGGCAGCGAGCACGCGCTCAACAGAGCGCTAGGAGGCACGCAGAGCGTGTGTTTTGCATGCCAGCATGCCCGGACGAACGCGGTCACCGCGTGAACCGTGACATCAGGCCACCCTAAGCGCTAACCTTGATGTCTGGCGTGTAGTCCTTGGTAGTTTGAAGTGTTACCACGGTTGGGCTTGGATCCAGGTGCAGTAGAAATGGATTTGTAGTGCTGGCAAGTTTCTGGACAGTAACTTTGGAGATTTACTGTGGTCAAACCACTGGGAGTTAAGGGCTGAGCTTTGGGGGTTTACTTACACTTACTAAGGTAAATAGGCACAAGAAAAACCAGCTACAATGGAGCTAGTAAAATGGTAGTTGCTTTAGAAACTACCATTTCTGTCTAGAAATGAACTTATTTTCTGTAGCCAAAGTATTCCAAAGAGTGGTGAAATATTTTTGCTCAGAAAGGTGCCCTAGGGTCCAAAGAATAAGTGGGATTTTACTCAGGATTTTTGGGGCAAGAAAAATTAGGGTTGCTTTGGAGCACAGAGGTCTAACTAGGGTTTTGGAGGGCAAAATGAATATTTTTCATTTAAGAAAAATATTCCAATCAATATTTTGAGTTGATCCAAAGGTGAAATGATGGTTTTTAGGAGGAGACGGAGCACTTGGGTGAAAGTCAAGGAGTACCCAAGTGGTTAAGTCCAAATGAAGTGATTCAAAAACCCTAATTTCAAAACCAACTCAACTGAAAACCAGGCAAAGAAAAGAGGGAAAAAACCAGGCTGTCACAAACCTCCCCCACTTAGAATGAATCTCGTCCTCGAGATTCGGTTGCTTGGGAAAACCATTCTAGATAACATGCCCTTAGAAAATCTTCTGATTCCCAGGGTGATTCTGACTCGGTATGATGCTTCCATTGGACTTTGTAAAACTTTCGTGCTTTACTGCGAGTGACTCTTTCCATTTGATCCAAAATTTTCACTGGCCTCTCTTCATAGGTTAAGTCCTTTGCCAGCTCTATCTCTATCAAATCAGTCTTTTTCTCGGATAGTGATATACACCATCGCAATTGTGAAACGTGGAACACGTTGTGCATGTCTGACAACTCAGGGGGTAACTCCAACTGATATGCCACAGCACCCACTCATGTCATAACGGGAAATGCACCAATAAATCTGGGTGCCAATTTCCCACGAGTCTGAAACCTCTTGATACCTTTCATAGGCGTGACTCAGAGATAGACATGTTCTCCGGGTTCAAAGCTGATCTGATGGTGCTTTGCATCATAATAACTTTTCTGTCATGATTTGGCCAACTGTAGTCTGTCTCTAATTTCCTTGACTTGCTTTTCGGCTTCCAGCATGAGATCCGTTCCGAAAATATGGCTATCTCCGGTTTGAGACCAATTTAATGGAGTGCGGCACTTACGGCCATACAAATCTTCATAGGGTGACATCTTTAAACTGTTCTAGAAGCTATTGTTATATGAGAACTCGGCGTACGGCAAGCAGTCTTCCCATTTTGGGCCTTGGGCCAAAACCCAGGCTCGCAGCATATCTTCGAGTATCTGATTTACCCGTTCTGTCTTTCCATCCGTCTGAGGATGATAAGCGGTACTGTATTACAATTTTGTCCCTAGGGCTTGATGGAGAAGGGACCAAAAAGTGGAGGTAAACAATGAACCTCAGTCAGAAGTGATGGTTCAGGGAAATCCATGCAGACTGACTATTCTGGATACATACAGTTGGGCAAGCTCATCTGCTCGATATGAGGTTCTGATCCGGAGGAAGTGGGCTACCTTGGTTAATGTATCCACTATGACCCAGATTGCATCATTGCCTCGTCGGGTCTTAGGTAGTTCTGTGATGAAATCCATACAGACATCATCCCATTTCCATTGCGACACTGGTAGCGGTTGGAGAAGTCCGGCTGGCTTCTGATGTTCCGCCTTTACCTTGTTGCATATGTCGCAATAGGCCACGAAATAAGCCATGTCCTTCTTCATTCCATCCCACCAGAATATATGTCGAAGGTCTTCGTACATTTTTGTGCCTCCAGGGTGAATTGAATACGAGGATTCATGGGATTCTCACATGATCTTCTGCTTCAAATCTGCTTGATTAGGCACACAAATCCTTCCCCTGAATCGGTGGGTACCGTACTGATCCTTCAAGAAATTGGAAAGCTTGACACGTTTCTGCAGACCGGCATCGCCTAGCTGGGCCTTGCGGATTTATTCCTCAAGAGTAGGGGTAGCTTTCAGAATATTGGCAAGGCCAGCCTCAACTATGACCAGGTTGAGCTGAGCAATCTCTTCTTTAAGTTTGGGAGGCAAGGATTCCAATATGACATTTAAACTGACGGGCTTTCGATTGAGCGCATCGGCAACCATGTTGGCCTTACCCGGATGGTAATTTATTCCAAGGTCATAATCCTTAACCAACTCAAGCCATCTCCATTGACGGAGATTTAAATCCAGCTGAGTAAATATATATTTGAGGCTTTTGTGATCGGTAAAATTTTGGCACCTTTTTCCGATGAGGTAGTGTCTCCAAATTTTTAAAGCATGAACCACCGCGGCCATTTCCAAATCATGAGTGGGGTAATTCCCCTCGTGGGGTCGTAGCTGCCGTGAGGTATAAGCTACTACCTTGTCATCTTGCATAAGTACGCATCCCAGTCCTTGCCTGGAAGCATCGCAGTACACCTTAAAGCTGCGGTAGATATCTGGGAGTGTTAATATTGGTGCAGTTGTCAGTCGTTTTTTAACTCAGTGAAACTTTTCTCATAGTCCTTAGTCCATTCAAACTTCTTATCCTTTTTGAGTAGCTCCATCATGGGCTCAACAATCTTGGAAAACCCTTCAATGAAACGACGGTAATATCCGGCTAATCCAAGAAAACTCCGGATCTAAGATACGGTTGCGGGTGGCAACCAGTCGAGCACATCCTTTACTTTGCTTGGGTCCACGGCTATACCTTCAGCGGATAGCACATGCCCGAGGAATCCAACTTGCTTGAGCCAAAACTCACATTTACTGAATTTGGCGTATAACTAATGCTCATGGAGTCGTTGTAACACTACTCGGAGGTGTTCCTTATGCTCTTCTTCACTTCTTGAGTAAATGAGTATATCATCGATGAAGACGACCACGAACTTATCAAGGAAGTCCATGAATACTTTATTCATCATGTGCATGAAGAAGGTGGGGGTGTTGGTGAGGCCAAAAGACATGACTGTATATTCATAGAGACCGTAGCGAGTGGTGAATGCGGTCTTGGGAATATCCTCCTTTTTAATTTTGAGCTGATAATACCCCATCCGTAAATCAATCTTGGAGAACACCTTGGCCCCACTGAGCTGGTCGAGCAAATCATCAATTCTTGGCGGAGGGTATTTGTTTTTGATTGTGACTTCATTCAGCTGACGGTAATCCACACACATGCGGAGGCTACCATCTTTCTTGTCCACGAAGATAGCAGGTGATCCCCAAGGTGAGGAGCTTGGGCGGATATATCCTTTCTGGAGCATTTCATCCAGCTGTTTCTTTAGCTCCACTAATTCTGATGACGGCATTCGATAATACTTCTTGTGTATTGGTGTGGTTCCGGGCACAAGATCTATTGCAAACTCAAGCTCTCGATCAGGTGGCATGCCTGGCAGTTCTTCTGGGAATACATCAGGAAACTCGCTGACCACCGGGATTAATTCCATTTCAGCCATTGTTGTAAAGACCATTTCCTTGGAGGGTATGCTCCTACGAGCAATAAATTTTGTAGTTTGTCCCTCTTGGCCGGTCAAGTTGACTTCTCGGGTCGCACAATTAATGCATACTTGATACTGAGTCAGCCAATTCATACCCAAAATAACATCCAACTTATCGGATTCAATAAGTATCAAAGAAGTTCGAAAACAGACTCCGTTGATATTGACTTTCAGATTACGGCAGACTATATTGCTTCTGATTAGAGATCCCGGGGTTTGCACCAGCATATTCTTGCCCAAAAGCGAACAAGGAAAAAAAATTGGGCAACAAAACTCCGAGAAATGAAAAGAGTGGAAAGCCCCAAAGTCAAATAAAATTACTGCAGGTATGTTATTAACAGGGAACATACCAATGACGACTTCGGGGTTCTCTTGGGCTTCGTCGGCGGAGATGTGATGAATGTACCCCGTGAGGTCGTGCTGATCTGGGCATGCCTCCATATAATGGACTTGTGGCTTGAATGTAGCATTGGTCCTATTGTTCGTGGGACACTGCTTGGCATAATGTCCGATTTGCTCACAATTGAAATAGGAATTGCTGCGTAGACAATTTTCTAGAACTGGGTTGAGCACGTCATTCTTGACTTGGGTGGTGGTCTTGTTAACATTTTGCTGCCAATTGGGCTTGTATGCTACCTGAGTCGGTTGCCAGGTATGAACCTTCTGCACTGGTTGCATTTCTTTTCCTGGCTCAAACTTGCGCTTGTGATCATTGTTGGCAGGCTTAGTATCTGTTGTAAGCTTGTGTTCCCTTTCAGCAATGAAAGCCTTGTTCACTAGGGTTTCAAAGTCTGGGAAATCAAACATGCTAAGAGTACAACGGAGCTGCAGTTTTAACCCACCAAGAAACTTGTCCATCTTTCTTTCCTCAGTGGCCACATCATATAGAGAGTAACGTGACAGATGATTGAATTTCTGCAAATATTCTCCCACAGACTGACTTCCTTGGAGGAGCGCGAGAAATTCATGCTGCTTAGTCTTCATAATTCCCGTAGGGATGTGATATTTCTAGAATCGTTCCTTGAATCTTGACCAGGTAATTTCTTCGTCAGCAGTCCACATGGCTTTTTCGTTTTCCAACCATATGGCAGCAGCGCCTTCACGATAATGTGTTACAAATGGAACTTTATCCCCTTCATCAGTTCGAGCAACCTCAAGCTTCTTTTCCATAGTTCTCAACCAATCATATGCATCCAAGGGATCAAGGGCCTGACAGAAACTGGGAGGCTTAGTCCTTTGAAAATCAGATAGCTTGGAGTGATGCCCGGGCTGATTTCCATTCTGTCCAACCACAACTTGAATACTTCTGAGTATTTCCATCAGATCATTATTTCGTCATTCCTCAGACATACGCAGAATTTGCTCGGTGGAGGGCGGATTTGGTGGTGGAGACGGTGGTGGAACGTACGGCTCGGGTGAGTGTCCTGCCTGCCGTGCGGAACGACGAACAGGGGAACCCTCGCGAACGTTGCTACTGTAGCCTCCCCGCGTCATCCTAATATGATTATTTTCCCAAGGCAACGCAACCAAGATGAGAAGCATTCAAAATAAGTTGGGGAGAAGCCAGAAAAAATCCGAGTAAAACCGAAATGGCGAAGGAAATACGGCAAATAAAATAAAGTTCCAACATAATTATACATAGACTCATACATGAAAGATAACAACATGCCAGGTCCAACTACCCTCATACATGAAACGAAACATTATGACTCGTACGACTACATCCATACTCCATCCTGACGACTGCGAATACTCGGAAGCTCTACTGTTCGGCTGGTGCTGCGGGGTCCTCTCCTGAAGCGGACTCGGATCCTGAACTGATGGGGTTAACTGAGACCTCCGGGTTAAAAGTGACACGACGACGCTGCCTCGAGGTCTCTCCCTTCAGGGCTGGTGGAGGGTGAATCATCGGGGTTACAGGAGTGGCAAGGAGTGAAACCCACTCAGCAGGAGCACTAAGTGGACTCACAGTCGCGGTGCCCAAGCTACTCAGAGGAGTAACTGGGTAAATAGGGGATCTAGAACTGGCAGGAATATAGGGAGTAAATCCTACCGATGGTGGAGTAGGGGCTGAGCTAGCAGAGGCTAAAGCAGTACGGGCATGACTCAGCTCACAAGCCAACTCGTAGATCAGAAGATAGCTAGCAGTGATATAGCAAGAAAGGTGGCTAGCTACACTATCAGACTCTGGATCTATGACAGGGAAACAGACGACCATTATTGTGGAGAGAAGGATATGGAAACCTGGGTGGTTCTGCATCCGGACCTCGTTGTAACAGAGCTCAACGAGTAACTCGAATGTAGCAAACTAGACAGCCTGAGAAGCGGTAGAAGCATAGCCGCTTCGAGAGGTACGAGTGTAAGTGCTGGAATCAGAACTGGTGCGCAGAGTAACCACGGCATGATACTCATACACTGAGTCAGCAAGACGCTCCCGGTACACACAATAGACTGGATCGTCGCCGTGAGGGTACAGCCGACGCCACACGTTACAAAGGAGATGCGGCGATGTGTACGGCATCAGCTGCAACTGGCACGGATATAGCATCGGAGTCATCTACACACAGAACCATTAACATGTTAGCATAAAAATAAAAATCAGTGCATGCAATGCAACAACCAGCTACAAATGTTACCGCCACTCAGCTACAACTCGTATCTAACGTCCAGTTAACTCAGCGTAGTCTAGCGTGGCCTACAGTCATCGCGGCTTTTATACCAAGCGTTGTGGCACCCCGGCTCAGAGTGACCGGTTTACCCTGCATTGCCATCCCAGAGACCTTGTCTTCTCGCAACAGACAACAACTTGGTATAGAAAAACAACCGCTTTATTCATGCTAGGGAGCATAGTTCATATTACAACAGTTAGCGAGGCCAAGTGGCACACACGGTGCGGCTAAACAATATGTACATTATTTAGTACACATAAAGGGGCCTCGATCATGACAACTACGCGGCAGCGGAATAACGTCGTAGCGGGACTCATAGCACAGGCACACTGATGTGGACACGATCTAGACTCGGACAGCTATCCTTTCCAATGAGACTTTCCTGAAATCTGGCATGACACGCCAGGTCAGTACATTGAATGTACTTGCAAGCTCACAACAAGCATAAACATAATGACAAACAATATCATGATACTTAACCAATTAAATACAATGCAACAATATATATCCAACATGCTGTGAATATGCTCAAGTGGTACTCGTCCCATGGACTGGCTTACCGAATGTGATCATTTCTAGACCACAAACATGAAGAACTCAACAACAATTTCGTGATCCTTACGGCGATCACAACCCTGAACAACACTTGGTCTCAACCTCAACATGATGGCCTCACTTCCATAACCTTAGTGCAAGTCTCAGTGTGCAAATTTACTAAGTGTTGACCCATGGTGTGCCCTACTTTCGAGCGTGTCCGTAACCGTGGACTCGGCTATCGATAGATTAATACACTCTGCAGAGGTAGCGCATTGTACCCACACTATGGAACCCATGGCCACGCACTCCCATTTGGGTGGACCAACGGCATTCCAATGAAACCACTTCATTGTCATGACACTCTCCCGGCCACTTCGACTCAATCCCCATCGGGCTAGTCCTGGGTGGCCCTGTGTCTACCTCAAGACACCTCAAACCACCGTCGTGGCAATGATCCACTCTGGGACCCAAACACTTAACTCATCAACTGGCACACAAGGTTATGCCTGCTTACCGGGCTAGGGTACAGCACGCCCGTAACCTTCCCTAGATGGAGGCACTGGCTAGAGGCACGACAAT
Source organism: Triticum dicoccoides (assembly GCF_002162155.2). Classification (NCBI taxonomy): domain Eukaryota; kingdom Viridiplantae; phylum Streptophyta; class Magnoliopsida; order Poales; family Poaceae; genus Triticum; species Triticum dicoccoides. The sequence continues at coordinate 343,677,415 of NC_041383.1, read as the reverse complement.
GAAACGCATTAAGGCCGTCCCATACCGGTAAATGTGGTTGCACTGGGAAAAACTCGTTTCAGCGGCACCACGACCCGGTCAACAACATATTCAAGTTCAGTTATTTATCAGGTTCAACTTAAAAAGTGAAAGTAACCAGTGTCATAATGCCATGCTATGCATCACTAACATATGCATCAAATAACCAAGAAAATAACTAATTCAACTACGCTCCCACGGAGCCATCACCAACTCAAGGTACTTCTCTGGTTAAGATCAAACCTCACTTAAACCAGAACCATTTCTAGCAACCTCATCATTTTTTATCATGCAAGAATAATAATTAAACTAATTATTAACCTCCATGACTATATCATTTTATCATTACTCATATCTAAGTTCTTGTTAGATTATCAGCAAGATTCATTTCAAACTTTCTGTAAATCAAGCATATCTAACATGGCAAGCACTTAACAGAATATAATTATCATAATAATTATTTAAATGCAGGAATAATCATAAGTTCAAGTAGGAAAATCACAAATATTAAAGTGGCACTATGAAAATGTTGGTGTGGCTTGCCTTAGTGCTGATGAGGTTCACAAATCTCCTGGTGATCCTCAAGACAAGCTTGCTCTGCTGAAAATAAATAAAACCACAAAGAGGAAACATCAAGAAAGCGTCTGAATATTACCAGAAAATCTAGACAGCAAGGAAAAATCCTATCTTTTGGGTGCTGTTAGATTTTTCGACAAAGAATACAATGCAAAAAGAATCAATGCATTTGGACTCATAGATAAAAAGTTATGGTTGTTTGAAGTTTCCTGGATTTAAATGAATTTGATTTAAAAAGAAAACAGACTAGGGGGTGACGTCGAAGGCGTAAACACCCGTGTACTGAGTGGCTGACTAGCGGGCCCCTCTAGTCAGGCCAAAAGGAGGGGGAGAAGGAAACAGAGGGAGGCGGAGCTTCGCCGGAGCACACGCCGGCGACGAGGGTTCTTGGGGTCAAACGAGAGGGGGGTCGAAGGAGAAGAAGATGGCGCACCTGCCCGTACCCGTAGCATAGCTAGAGGTGACCGGACGGCGTCGGAAACGGCCTCTCCAGCGGAGGCAGAGGGCAGCGGTCGCCGGAGACGAAGACGACGGCGGCTCGGGGCGGCTCCAGGGGCTCCAGCGGGGCGGAACAGCTTCACCGAGGAGTAGCAGAGGCCCTGGCAGGGTCGCCCTGGCCTGGGAGGGGCTGGAGCTATGGGGACGATCCGAAGGGGATTGCCGGCGAGCTCGTGCTTCAGGACGGCAGCTCGCGGCCTGCCCGGCCGGGCTGCGGCTTCTACAAGTTTGTGGAGGGTGTGGGAGTAGCTGCGGGTGCTCAAAGAGGCTGGGGTGGCGCCATTTATAGGCGGGCGGCGAGGATGGTTCGGGCTCCGCCGGAGGACACCTGTCCACGGCGCCCGGCAACGAACGGCTCCAGCAAGAGAGGGGGAAGACGACGAAGGTCACACGGGTACTATTGGCGGGCGAGGACGAGCACAGGAGCGAGGGGGAAAGCGACGAGCACAGTGTGTCGCGCACTGTGTCGTTGGCCGGACCATGCCCGTGCTCGCTACGGCGAGCTCTGGCGTCGGCGAGCGCCAGGGGGAGTTAAGGGGTGGAGACGAGGCTGGTGGCGAGGCTTGGCATGCTTGGGCATGCTGGGCAGCGAGCACGCGCTCAACAGAGCACTAGGCGGCACGCAGAGCGCGTGTTTTGCATGCCAGCACGCCCGGACGAACGCGGTCACTACGTGAACCGTGACATCAGGCCACCCTAAGCGCTAACCTTGATGTCTGGCGTGTAGTCCTTGGTAGTTTGAAGTGTTACCACGGTTGGGCTTGGATCCAGGTGCAGTAGAAATGGATTTGTACTGCTGGCAAGTTTCTGGACAGTAACTTTGGAGATTTACTGTGGTCAAACCACTGGGAGTTCAGGGCTGAGCTAGGGGGTTTACTTACACTTATTAAGGTAAATAGGCACAAGAAAAACCAGCTACAATGGAGCTAGTAAATTGGTAGTTGCTGTAGAAACTACCATTTCTGTCCAGAAATGAATTTATTTTTTGTAGCCAAAATATTCCAAAGAGTGGTGAAATATTTTTGCTCAGAAAGGTGCCCTAGGGTCCAAAGAATAATTGGGATTTTACTCGGGATTTTTGGGGCAAGAAAAATTAGGGTTGCTTTGGAGCACAGAGGGCTAACTAGGGTTTTGGAGGGCAAAATGAATATTTTTCATTTAAGAAAAATATTCCAAGCAATATTTTGAGTTGATCCAGAGGTGAAATGATGGTTTTGAGGAGGAGAGGGAGCACTTGGGTGAAAGTCAAGGAGTACCCAAGTGGTTAAGTCCAAATGAAGTGATTCAAAAACCCTAAATTCAAAACTAACTCAAGTGAAAACCAGGCAAAGAAAAGAGGGCAAAAATCAGGCTGTCACAAAACCTAGTCCTATTTGCCAAAAAAAGTGAGATGAGAGAAGTGTGTGAGAACCCATCAAGTGTTATGCACTTTGTCCTTGTGTGCAAGGATGGGGACCCAAAAACTAACACCTCTCACGACTTACCTTTAGTGTTTCAATCTCTTTTGCAGGAATTCCAAGATGTTTTCCCCGATGAGCTACCTCCGGGTCTACCTCCTCTACGAGGCATTGAGCACCAAATTTACCTCATCCCCAGAGCACCCCTACCAAACAAAGCTCCATACCGCGTCAACCCCGAAGAAACTAAGGAGATCCAACGGCAAGTACAACAACTAATCGACAACGGTCATGTATGTGAAAGCTTAAGCCCTTGTGCAGTTCCCGTTATACTTTTGCCCAAGCAAGATGGTAGTTTTCGCATGTCCTCCGATTGTAGACCCATAAATGCTATTACCGTTCGTTATAGGCATCCCATTCCTCGCTTAGATGATATGCTTGATGAACTTAGCGGTGCCACCATTTTCTCAAAAATTGATCTTAAAAGTGGCTATTATCAAATCCGCATATAAGAAGGTGATGAATGGAAAACCGCTTTTAAAACCAAATTTGGCTTGTACGAGTGGTTGGTTATGCCTATGGGTTTATCGGAAGCTCCCGGAACTTTCATGCGTCTTATGCACTTTGTGCGTCGACCTTATATTGGAGAGTTTGTTGTGGTTTCCTTTGATGATATTCTTGTGTTTAGCAAATCCATGAAAGAGCATCTAAAGCATGTTAGGGCTGTTTTGCAAACGCTTCGCAAGGAACGTCTTTATGCCAACATGAAAAAAGTGCATGTTTGGTGTTGACAAACTTGTTTTCTTGGGTTTTGTCGTTTCTTCCAAGGGTGTCCATGTTGATGAATCTAAAATTGAAGCAATTAAAACTTGGCCCCAACCTACTAATTTGCAACAAGTGCGTAGCTTTCTTGGTCTTGCAGGTTTTTACCGTCACTTTGTGAAGGATTTTAGCACTATTGCCGCTCCTTTGCATGCCTTGAGTAAGAAGAATGCTCCTTTTGTTTGGGGATCTTTGCAATCCACCTCTTTTGATGAGCTCAAGTCTTTGCTTACTCATGCTCTGATTCTTGCTTTGCCCAACTTTGACAAAACTTTTGAGGTTCCTTGTGATGCAAGTGGTACCAGAATTGGCGGAGTTTTAATGCAAGAAAAACGAGCCATTGCATATTTTAGCAAAAAACTCTCCGGTGCTCAAATTAACTATCCCATTTATGACAAAGAATTGTATGCTTTAGTGCGTGTGCTACATGTTTGGGAACATTATCTTAGACATCATGAGTTTGTCATCCATACCGATCATGAAGCGCTTAAGTACTTAAAAGGCGAAACTAAGTTGAACAAGCGTCATGCCAAATGGAGTGAATTCATTGAATCTTTCCCCTATGTGATCAAGTACATTAAGGGTAAGGAAAATGTAGTTGCGGATGCACTTTCACGCATATGCACGCTTGTCACTAAAGTTGAGTTGAATGTTATTGGCTTTGAGCACATAAAAGACTTGTATGCTAATGATCCATCTTTTGCTATTCCTTATGCTAAGTGTTTGACGCATAAATCTTGGGAACAATATTACATCAAAGATGATTATCTTATGAGAGATAACAAACTTTGCATTCCTGAGTCATCTCTTCGTTTGCTCCTTTTGCAAGAGGCTCATGGAGGCGGACTCATGGGACATTTTGGTCACGACAAGACATTCGCCACGCTCTCCAAGAATTACTTTTGGCCCAAGATGTTCCGGGACGTGTCAGGCTTCACCAACCGATGCTCTACATGTCGCAAAGCTAAGTCTAAAGCTCAATCCCATGGTCTTTACATGCCTCTTCCTATTCCTAATCAACCTTGGGAAGACATTAGTATGGATTTTGTACTTGGTTTGCCTAGAACTCAAAATGGCAAGGATTTCGTGTTTGTTGTTGTGGACCGATTTTCTAAGATGGCACATTTCATTCCTTGCAACAAGATAGATGATGCTTCACATGTCGCCAATCTCTTTTGTAGGGAAATCTTGCGACTCCATGGAGTACCAAGGACAATCGTCTCCGACCGCGACGACAAGTTCTTGAGTTACTTTTGGAAGACGCTATGCGCCAAGCTCGGAATCAAGCTCTTGTTCTCATCCGCATACCATCCTCAAATTGACGGCCAAACGAAGGTGACAAACTGTCCGCTCTCCACTCTACTTCGCGTGTTGATCAAGAAGAACATCAAGGAGTGGGAGGAGTGTCTACCCATCATCGAGTACGCCTACAACCGTGCAACACATTCGACGACTGGCAAGTCCCCTTTCGAGGTCGTCAACGGCTTCAACCCGCTGTCCCCATTGGACATTCTATATCTTCCTCTACAAGAGCGCACCAACCGCGACGCAAGTGACCATGCAAGCTACATCAAGAAGATGCATGAAGATACAAGGCACACCATCGAGCGCCAAGTACAACGACTCGCGACTAAGCTCAACATCAACAACCAACCCATGATATTCAACATCGGAGATCTCGTGTGGCTACACCTTCGCAAGGACCGCTTCCCCAACGAACGCAAGTCCAAACTTCTACCTCGAGACGATGGACCCTTCAAGGTGCTAGCACGCTACAACAACAACGCTTACAAGATCAATCTCCCATGCGGCAAGTACAACGTGAGCGACATCTTCAACGTCACCGATCTCTCCTCGTACCATGGTGATGAGGATTTCGATCCAAGGTCGGATCTTTTCCAAGGGAGGGGAGATGATGTGGAGCATCCTTCGGTCATCCCCATGGATCTACCATCGTCTCACCAAGCACCAAGAGGACCCATGACAAGAGCACGAGCTAGACCTCTCGAGACTGAGGTGACTTCTCTCCTTAGTGGTATCTCATATGATCCTCTCGAGACATGGTTACTACCTAAGTCTGGAATGTTGTGCATGATTAGGTACCAAGAGGACCCTCCTGAGGATGTACATGAAGATGGTCAAGACCCCAAGTCCACGAAAGAAGAGAACCAAGGGAAGAAGGCGAGAACAGCCTCCAGGGACCAGACATCCGGCCATGGTCCCAGATAGCCGGCCCCTAGAGATCTACCCTGCATCCAGGAGCCTGCAGCAGAAGCTACAGGGCCCGGACATCCGGCGTCCAGCCTGGACATCCGGCCCTCAGCCCCGAAAATCTGGCCAATTGCCCGGACATCCAGACTCGCCGTCAAGGGAGCACAGAAGGCTGCCCCGACAGCCCGGACATCCGGCCATCACCCCGAACATCCGGCCTCTCCTGAAGCCCCGGACATCCGGCCCCTCCGCCCGGACATCTGGCCCCGTCTACCCAGAGAACAGCAAGGCCGTCTCCACCAGCCCGGAAATCCGGCCCCTCAGCCCGGACATCCGGTCCCTCGCGAGCGCCTGGACATCCGGCCTTCCCTGTCTGCAAACAGTGTAAGGGCCGCGGCCCGTGTACCCCTTCGCCCCCTAGACTATATATACTCCTCCTCCATCCTTGTTTTAGGGCCAGCATTGGTTTAGCTCATTTGATATAGAGCATTGCTCATCCGTACCGGATCTAGTCCTCATGAGGGACCGCACCTCTTCAGAGAAGATCCACCCGGATTCAAGGCCTCCATCCGGAGAAGACAATCAAGACCTCCTCACAGAGAAGAACGGTTACTCTTGTATTGTCCCTTGTTGACTTTGGATCTCATGTTACTTCGTGCTTCGATGATCTGGCACTTGTGTGATCAATTTCGTGTCGGTTGAGTGTTTCTCTTGTTTTCCCTTGTGTTCTTTCGCGTGTTCTTCGTGTTCCCCATAGGGATCCTCTCCAAACGTGAAAGATTGGCCCCTAGGGTTCTGCCCTATATCACAAGGGGCTTTGACGTACAAGGGAATTCCTAGGTACTCTCTGCTAATGATTGTTATACCTGTTTTAAATACCCGCACGCAGCTCACCCTTGGTCATGGCATGTTAAATAGCCTTACTTGCTTATCGCATTGTTTGTACAAGTACGCCTCAACGTATTAATCAAATTACAATGGAAAATAATTTGTAGCATCATCTTATTACTTGATTTTTTCCTTGTTTTGTATTTTTTTTCAATTGCACCCGCACACTCTGGTACGCATTAATTTGCCAGGGGCTTCATCACGCCCCGCAATATGGCAATAGAGTCCAAACACTTTTATAGTACAGTTCGGCACCCCGAACTTATAGCATTATATGCATCGGCTCCGAATCATGTCTTTGGTCAATAGTTGGGTTGCCCGGCTCCTGTGCTTACTACCTTACGTTCCTCTATATCGGCTAGGGTAGTAAAGGGAGAACTACTGCGATTGTGTCCCGGTTCTTCCGGACAAGCACCTCAGTAGAGAAAGCCGAAAACTGACTGTCATGATGCGACGAGAGCTGGTTAGTTGTTCGAGAGGTTTTCAAATCCTTGGAGATTTTTTTTTTGCATTATGCGAGGAATCGGTTCTTATCCGATTAGGCGCGTATAGCGCCCCAAGTTCGGTCTTCCGAACACCAGGGGTTGCGCCAAAATTTTCATTGTCAAACTCCTATGGCTAAGTGAGGGTGATAAAGTCATATAGTCTGATTGCCTTGTTCGTTGCGCTAAACACCTCCTTTAAGGACCAAACGGTGGCGTAAAGAGTGTTTAGATTTATCCCCAACACCCACGTACTATCTACGTGGGGGCAGAAGTCGACGACTGGCCAACTCTCAGATTTTCATAAACGGCTGCACAGGAGGTAAAATTTTAAACTAACAGACATTATATTACATAACGGATCTGTTTAATATTACAGGACAGGATAAAATGAATGTTTTCAGGGGAATATGATATCCTTCGCACATTGCTCCGCCACAAGGTGGGATCCCTCCAGGACACTGTCAAAATACATCTCGGGACGGCGGTGCTCCTTGCCCTCAGGTGGCCCCTCGGTCGTCAGATTCTTGGCATCCATCTTCGCCCAGTGCACCTTGGCGCGGGCAAAGGCCATCTGTGCGCCTTCGATACAGACCGACCGCTTGATGGCTTCAAGCCGCGGGCAGGCACTCACAAGACGCTTGACGAGTCCAAAGTAGTAGTTGGGCATGGGCTCGGCAGGCCATAGCCGGACAATTAAGTTATTCATGGCTAGTTCGACCGCCTTATGCAGCTCGACCAGCTGTTTCAGCTGGTCGCTAAAGGGCAGTGGAAGTTCTGATCCAAGGTATTGGGACCAGAACAGCTTCTCCGTAGAGCTCCCTTCTTTGGCTCGATAAAATTTTGCAACATCTGATATGCTACGCGGCAGATCCGCAAATGCCCCTGGAGAGTTCAAAATCCGGGTAAGTAAAAGGAATGTTTCCTTCACATACTTGCTTTACATAATGAAAGCCTTACCCGTCATAATCTTCTTGGCCGTTTGGATTTCCTGGAGGGCGCTCTGAGCTTCGGCTCGGGCATCTTGTGCGCTCTAGTGGGCCTTGGCAAGTTCGGACTCTTGAGTCCTAGAATCACGCTCCAAGGACTCATACTTCTTGACGGCGTCCTGGAGCTCTTGCTGGACCTCGCTGACCCGGGCCTCCTACTTCACGCACGCGACGCATTCCTTGACCGCTTTGTCCTTGGCCTCAGCTAACGCCTTCTTGAGGGCCGCCACCTCGGTCGTGGCCCCTAATAAAGTTCATGACACTTTAGTCAGCACGAACCATTCATCCTTCATAAATATACACGCAGGTTACTACATACCTTTGCTTTCTTCCAGCTGCTTCTTCATGAGGCCGAGCTCTTCCTCGGCCCGCTCTAGATTCTGCTTCAGTCCGGAGACCTCCGCAGTCCGCAGTATGAGCGGCAGCAGCCAGCAGGGACGCCTGCTTACTCACATAGACATCTTATGTTAGACTCCTGCGAAAATTATTTTGATCCTCTGTTCGGCTTTTCTTTTCGAACACCGAACAGAGCATCAGGGGCTACTGTCTACACTGTGATGTTCTTTTTACAATTAAACCTCAAAGCCTGTTAGAAGGCTAGTGCAGGCTTCAGTCAGTCTGCTTTTGGTGGACTGGATCTTCTCAATCACCGCACTCATAAGAGTACGGTGTTCTTCAACGATGGAAGCGCCTCGCAGCGCTTCCAGCAGTCTATCCGGTGCCTCTGGATGGACGGAGGTCACCGGTGGAGTTGGCTCACCCCCCTCATTCGGAAGAGGCAGCCTGCCTGAATCCGGAGCCACATGGGTCTCCGGAGCTGTATTCGGTTGGGGGCCGAATTGGATACGGCCCCCATCGTCGGTGTCCATAGGGGTATGTCCCCCCTTGTGTTCGGCAACCTGGGTTTTACCCTCCGGCACCACCGGGACGGCCTCTTGAGCCTCCCCCTGGCCTGGCATCCTTCGAGACAACACCTCGGTGTTGTCCGCAGCCTTGGGGGAGGAGGTCATCGGAAGGGACGTGTTGTTCATCGCCGACGGGTCTAGCGACCGCTCCGAAGAGGAGGACAACGCGATGTTGGACTGAGCCGGGCTGCAAGTGCATGATCCGGCACATTAAAAACAATAAAGTAAAAATGCCGGATATATTACCTTTCCGGACACTTACGAGTTGGCTAGGGGCTTGACCCTGTGCTCCCACTCCCCGCCGCTGTTGGTGGCTGCTGCGGAGTTGTCCGGAAGGGAAGTTTTCCCCTACTTGGATGCCTCGGCCTCCCCATGTGTGGAGGCCTTCCTCTTCTTTCTCCCCCAGCAGGGGGGAATGGATTTATTCTTCCTCCTCCTCTTCCTTGTCGTCTTCGGTGGAGGAGTGCGTCTCGGCGTCTTCGGACGTCATGTCCGAAGTGCCCTTGCGACGGAGACCACTTCTGGTCCCCGGGGCCTTCTTTTTCGCCTTCTTCTCCGGCACCTCATAAGGCGCCGGAAACAGCATCTTCGTCAGAAGAGGGGTTTCTGGATCTTCGGGCAGCGGAGCTAGACATTTAATCTGCTCCGCTATCTCTATCCAGGCCTGAAAAAATTGGTAAGGAGGCTTAAATTCCTCCCTCAAATATGCCAGTGAAGGGAATACCTTGAAAACAAAGAACTTATCGGATTAGCCCGGTGTTTTGAGCTAAGCCCATGATCCTCGGTCGTGGGCGTAGGTACCTCGCCGGCCTTGAAGAGCACCTTCCAGACGTCTTCGTGTGTCGTGCTGAAGAGCTCCAGTAGCGTCTGGTGCTTGGCGGGGTCGAACTCCCACAAATTGCAAGTCTGGCGCTGGCATGGAAGGATCCGGCGGACGAGCATAACCTGGACCACGTTGACAAATTAGATTCTCTTGCTTATCATGTTCTGGACACATGTCTAGAGCCCCGTCAGCTCATCCGAAGAGCCCCAGGCTAGGCCCTTCTCTTGCCTGGAGGTGAGCCGCATCGGGACTCCGGATCAGAATTCCGGGGCCGCCGCCTAGTTGGTGTCGTGCGGCTCGGTGATGTAGAACCACCCTGACTGCCACCCCTTCACCGTCTCCACAAAGGAACCTTCGGGCCAGGTGACGTTGGGCATCTTTCCCATCATGGCGCCTCCGCCCTCATCTTGTTGGCCGCTCACCACCTTGGGCTTCACATTGAAAGTCTTCAGCCATAGGTCGAAGTGAGGTGGGATGCGGAGAAAGGCCTTGCACACGACAATAAATGCCGATATGTTGAGGATAGAGTTGGGGGCCAAATCATGGAAGTCCAGCCTGTAGTAAAACATCAGTCCACGGACAAACGAGTGGAGAGGGAATCCCAGCCCGCGGATGAAGTGTGTGAGAAACACAATCCTCTCATGGGGCTCTGGGGTAGGGATGATCTGTCCCTTGGCCGGAAGTCGGGGAACGATCTCCTTGGCCAGGTACCCGGCCTCCTGGAGCTCCTTGATGTCCTTCTTCTTGACGGAGCAGGCCATCCACTTGCCTCCAGCTCTGGATCTGTACATGGTTGGAGTGCTTTTTTTGGCGGAGAAGGCGAGAGCTTGGGCGCTGGAGCTCGAGAATGGATGGGCGGAGGAAGGAGAAGGCGTGGGTAAACAAGGATGAACCCTTATCCCCTTATAAAGGCAGTAAAAGTTATGCGCCTCCCTGCTAGCCTCAAAATCCGCCTATTTCCCAAACATCGTGCGGATGGCACGGTTGGGTTACCCATGCCCGTATTGATGAGAATCCCATGATAGGGGGACACGATCTCTGCTTCGACAAGACATGCCAATGAAACTGCACCTTGAAATACGGAGCGGCAGGCTAAAAAACGGTTCGAGTAATGACCGGGTAGTGGCGTGATGTCACGCTACAAAAAGTTGTCAGCGGATTAGACTCGTGAAATACTATACTCTCTACGGTTGTGTGTGGTACTTGTTTTGCAGAGCCGGACACGTTTCCTGTGTTTGGAAGACTATGTTGGAGTATTCGGAGAAGGAACCCACCTTGCAATGCCGAAGACAATCTGCGCGCCGGACTCATCGTCATTGAAGCCTGGTTCAGGGGCTACTGAGGGAGTCCTGGACTAAGGGGTCCTCAGACAGCCGGACTATATACTTTGGCCGGACTGTTGGACTATGAAGATATGAGATAGAAGACTTCGTCCCGTGTCCGGATGGTACTCTCCTTTGCGTGGAAGGCAAGCTTGGTGATTCGGATATGTAGATTCCTTTCTCTGTAACCGACTTTGTACAACCCTAGTCCCCCCCCCCCACGGTGTCTATATAAACCAGAGGGTTTAGACTTCTAGGATTTAGCCATCATGATCTCGTGGTAGATCAACTCTTGTAATACTCATATTCATCAAGATCAATCAAGCGGGAAGTAGGGTATTGCCTCCATAGAGAGGGCCCGAACCTGGGTAAACATTGTGTCCCCCGCCTCCTATTACCATTAGCCTTAGACGCACAGTTCGGGACACCCTACCCGAGATCCGCGGGTTTTGACACCGACAATAGCCTCCACACAAAATCCAACCGTTACACACATTTGACCCAACTCGGTCAGGCCGAATAGAAGAACTCGGTGAGACCGATTCAGTTAAAAATGTGAACATTTAGGAATATCGGTGGGACCGACATGATCAACTCAGTGGGCCCGATGTGCTAGGGCTAGGGAAAAACCTCATATCGGTGAGATCGGTCGCATAAACTCGGTGAGACCGATTTCAGCAATGATCAAATAGAGAGTTGGTCAAGCAAACTCGGTGAGACTGAAATAATTACAATAGGCAACAGAGAGTTTGCAAGGCCATCTCGATGTGACCGAGATCCGTATCGATGTGACCGAATTGTCTAGGGTTTCTAGCAGTGGCTATGTCAACAGAACTCGGTGGCGCCGAATAGATCAAATCGGTGGGGCCGAGTTTGATTTTAGTTTTTTGACATATGTGGAAATGAGAATGTGGCTGAGGGTTTTGGAGCAATATCACTAAGCACTTTGAGCAAGTAGACCATTAAGAAACACCTCATCCCCTTTTAACAGTATTGGCTTTCCTATGGACTCAATGTGATCTTGGATCACTAAAATGAAAATGAAGAGTCTTGAGCCTTTCCCAATCTTTGTCCTTAGCATTTTGAAGGGGTTCCACATCCTCTTGTCCTTGCCACACCACTGTTGAACTCATCTGAAATGTACTCGATAAAAGTGTTAGTCCAACAAGAGATATGTTGTCATTAATTACCAAAATCACCCAGGGAGCACTTGTGCTTTCAGAGGTGCTTGGGCACTCTTGTACATCCACTTGGCCAGAAAAACCAAGACAAACAAAACAACAAATGGATGTCCTCAAATGAATAAAACGTGCATACCAACATGCTCACACAATAAGATAGCAAATGAAATATGTGCTAAACATGCACAACCAATTCCAGCATCTATCAAACAATCGGCGATGACTAGGTCATCTATATATGAGTATATTGACTTTGAGAACATTTGAACATAGGTCATACTCATTGTTTAAGAACAAGTGGGGTTACCACTTTTACATAAAGCATTAATGTGTTCACACCATTAGAGTTGCTTTAGATCAATTTTTAGAGCAAAGCTCCCCCTTGATGTGATGTCCCCCCAAAGAGGGATGAACTAACATTGGGTTTTTGTCGATGATGATTTGATGTAGATAGTGAAGATGTGGATGCTCAATGTTAATGTAGTTCATCAAGAGTTGGGAGCAATCCTTTGGAACTTTGCACGTTCAATACCTACATGGGTTAGTCCCACAAGGAGCATACAACTATTTCCATAGACATAGAGTGAATTGCACATATGATGATGGCCATGAATGCATTGAGTTACCTTGTCCGTTGACTTACCAATAAGAGGGTTTGTGACTCCATGAACTAGTGCAATATGTTGAAGTTTGTTGCACAAGTCCTTGCCAAAATGAATATGAGTGAAATATCTTGGCGGGGTCACCCTCAAGAACACTCTAGTTCTTCTTCTTTGGGACCCACATCAACTTGATGGGAATCCTTGGAGTTGTAGTTGAACTTGATGAAGTAGAGCTTGATGAAGTCTTGGGAACCCATTTGACCATGGCTTTAGGTGCTTCTTCAAATGAGTCAATATCTTCTTGAAGCTTGTCCTTGCCTTTTAGCTTGTAGTCTTGTGGTGGAAGATCATCTTGAGCTTGTGTTCCCTCAAAAGAAGTGGGGTCATATTTCCTTATTGAGGACCAAACTGCGTCTTGGGGTATTGATCTTCTTCCCATTCAACTCCATTGGCAATGAACTTTCGTTCAAAACCAACACCTTGATTCTTCCGTGTCTTCCTTGCTTGCATATAATTTCTTTGAATTGCTTACTCCCGGCAAGATTATTGTAAACACCTTTCTCTATAATTCCCTTCAATAAGCTATATTCTTTCTCAAGTGTAACTTGGCTAAGAGAAACATTAGTGGAATCAAGAGAATTACTAGAAGCAACAATATTGGATTTAGCATGGTTATTGTTACTACTATAGTTTCTTACTCTTGTTACTAGGTTTAAATTGTGGCGTGTAAGTAGACAAGAGGAGACATTTGGAAATGTAAGAGGAACTCTTCTTTCAAAGATCACCACTGATTGCTTTTAGAAACTCATGCTCTTGCTCTAAATTTAGCTTCTTGAAGCATAGCTTCTCATGAGTTCTTAAGAGCTCTCTATGATCTTCTTGAGTTGTTTCATGAGCTAACTTAAGAATGTTTAGTTCTTTAGTTAGACGATCAATCTCCTTAGCATTGTCATTCATTTCAGCTTCACTATCATGATTACTAACAAGTTCATTATATCTCACATTACTAGTTTTGTCAACAACCAAATCATCATCACCTAGCAAATCGACTTCATCACTATTGAAATCAAGATACTCGGGGTGTGATACCTTGGGGCCTTTAGAGATGAAGCATCTTCCAATTCTGTCATTTGGTGAATCAAATATGTCATGGGAGTTGGATGACCCTAGAGCAAGACCGGCAACACCTTCATCTTGAGTATAGTCAAAGTCGGAGTGATAGCTTCTCTCGGAGTGAGTGTCGGAGTCGGAGCCGGAAACCCATTCACCAACATGAGCTTGATGTCTTCGTCTTGTGTAGCTCTTTGATGACTTGTCTTTCCTTTCTGAATCCTTTCTTCTTCGAGAGGGTCTTCATTCATAACGATCATCTCTACTCCTTCTCTATCTATGAGGCGATTCATCTCTTCTACTTCTCCTTTTAGGTGGACCTTCTGTTTTATTGTAGGGTGTTGTACACTCAATGGAGTAGTGTCCGGGTCTTCCAAAATTGTAGCAATGACGATCATGACTAGAAGATCTTTTCTCATTGTAGACCTTGACTTGGAGCTTCTATCTTTACTTCTACTCCTATAGAATTTGTAGAAAGTTTTCTCCATTAGACTTAATTCCTCATTGGAGACTAGCACTTGATGTTGTAGGAGCATCACTTGAAGCTTTGTATGCACCACTTGACTTGTTGTGGAGCTCCTCCTTATCCTTGAGTGACATTTCATGAGCAACAATTCTTCCAATGACTAACTTTGGTTTGAGATCTTTGTAATTGGGCATCATTTGGATCAATGTGCACATGGTATCATATTTACCATCCAAGGATCAAAGGATTTTCTTGATGATGAACTTGTCGGTCATCTCTTCACTTCATAGGCCAGTAATCTCATTTGTGACGAGAGCAAGCCTAGAGTACATTTCAGCGACTCCTTCACCATCCTTCATCTTGAACTTGTCAAGTTGACTTTGAAGCACATCCAACTTGGGTTCCTTAACAGACTCGGTACCTTCATGCATATCAACCAAAGTATCTCAAATTTCCTTTGCATTCTCAAGGCGGCTAATTTTATTGAATTTCTCGGGGCATAAACCATTGAAGAGAATAACAGAAGCTTGAGCATTGTATTGCAAAATCTTCAATTCTTCCACGGTCACTTCACGATTCGGTTCTCTACCATCCTCAAAGAATTCAGCTTGCAAGCCAATACAAACAACAACCCAAACGGCAGGGTTATGACCAAGAATATGCATTTTCATCTTATGCTTCCAACTAGCAAAATTTGTACCATCAAAATATGGTCCTCTACTGTGATAATTACCCTCACTAGATGCCATACTATCCTAGGTTGTGAACCCAAGGCTATGGTGACCAAAGCAATGGAAACCAAGGCTTATGGAGACAAAAGCTCTCATACCACTAGTAGGATCGAAAGTATGTCTAGAGGGGGGATGATTAGACTACTTGACCAAATAAAACCTAACCTCTACCCAGTTTTAGTAGTAGGCAGATTTTAGCAATTATGACAAGTCAAGCAACACCCTACACATGTAATTCTAAGAGTATAGCAGCGGAAAGTAAAACATTGCACATTTAAGTAAAGGGAAGGGTTTGGTGAAAGCAAGCGCAATGGGGACACGATGATTTTTGGCGTGGTTCCAAAGGTGGTGCTATCGTACGTCCATGTTGATGGAGACTTCAATCCACGAAGGGTAATGGTTGTGTGAGTCCACGGAGGGTTCCACCCACGAAGGGTCCACGAAGAAGCAACCTTCTCTATCCCACCATGGCCTTCATCCACGAAGGACCTGCCTCACTCGGGTAGATCTTCACGAAGTAGGTGATCTCCTTGCCCTTACAAACTTCTTAGTTCAACTCCACATCATGTCGGAGGCTATGACGCCCCCGATTCAACCGTACACTAATCATACACGCAAACATGTACGATCAAGATCAGGGACTCACAGGAAGATATCACAGCACAACTCTAAAACCAAATAACTCATACAAGCATCATATTGCAAGCCAGGGGCCTCGAGGGCTCTAATACAAGTGCTCGATCATAAACGAGTCAGCGGAAGCAACAATATCTGAGTACAGGCATAAGTTAAACAAGGTGCCATAAGATGGCTAGCACAAACTAGGATACATATCAAAAGAGGCGCGTTCCTCCTGCCTGGGATCCTCCTAAACTACTCTAGGTTGTCGGCGGCCTGCACGTAGTAGTAGGCACCCTCCGTGTAGTGGAAGTTGTCGAAGGTGGCGTCTGGCTCCGGGGCTCCAGCATCTGGTTGTGGCATCCAAGAAGAAAGGAAAAGGGGGGAGGGGGAGCAAAGCAACCGTGAGTACTCATCCAAAGTACTCGCAAGCAAGGATCAACACTACTTATGCAATGGTAACAATGAAAAGCATAGTATATGTGGACTGAACTGCAGAATGCAGAATAAGAGGGGGAAAGCTAGTCCTAGCGAAGACTACGCTTCTGGCAGCCTCCATCTTGAAGCATGTGGAAGAGAGTAGCTGGTAAGTTCACCAAATATCATCGCATAACATAATCCTACCCAGCGATCCTCTCCTCATCACCCTGTGAGAGCGATCACCGGATTGTATCTCGCACTTGAAAGGGTGTGCTTTATTAAGTATTTGGTTCTAGTTGTCATAAGGTCGAAGTAAAACTCTGGGTCGTCCTGTTACCGTGGACACGGCTATTCGAATAGATCAATCTTCCCTGCAGGGGTGCACCACATTACCCAACACGCTCGATCCCTCTGGCCGGACACACTTGCCTGGGTCATGCCCGGCCTCGGAAGATCAACGGGTCGTAGCCCTACCTAGGCTCGTCAGAGAGGTCAGCACGCCGATCTAAATCCTAAGCGCGCAGGGGTCTTGGGCCCATCGCCCGTTGCACTCCTGCATGTTGCGTACGCGGTCGGAAGCAGACCTAGCCCCCATAATACAGGAGCAGGCGTTCCAATCCAATCCGGCGTGCGCTGCTCCATCGCAAACGTCTAGGAGGCTTCGACTGATATTACGATGTTGGTTGGCCATATCTTGTCCCACATGGTGGTTAGTGTGTATAAGGCCAACGACCCAACTCAGATCAAATACCAGGATCTCGTTAAGCATGTTATTTGATGTATCCGCGGACGCAGACCAGGGACCAGACCCACCTATCTCCTAGGTGGTCACAACCTGCCCTGTCGCTCCGCCTAAAAGTAACACTCGGGGTCCATCGGGAACCCAGGTCCACCACTACCTGGATGGAACCACCATTCCTTTCAGCCCCCACATCTGAATCACTTGCATATACTTTATGAGCCAACCCGACTTTAGCCACAACATGTATCATCTGTAATATACATAGTATATACCCATGATCACCTCCGAGTGATCATGGCCCGATAGTATAGCATGGCAGACGGACAAGAATGTTGGGCCACTGATGAAATACTAGCATCCTATACTAAGCATTTAGGATTGCAACTAAAGGTAACAACAGTAGCAACAATGACAGGCTATGCAACAAAATAGGAGCTATAGAATCAACAGCAGTAGCAAACCAAATGCAACAATAAGAGAGAAGAGAGTGGGCGATATCTGGTTGATCAAGGGGGTTTGCTTGCCTGGAAGCTCGGCAAAGAAGGACGGTTCGTCAACACCATAGTCGATCGAACTGGCGGCGGCGTCAGTCTCGTAGTATACCGAAGAGAAGAGGCGGAGAAACAATGAATAAAATGTAAACAGATGCATGACATGACAAATAACGGTGCTAAGTGTGCCCTAACGTGATAGTAGGCCATACTGACGAAGGGGGTTAAACATCAGGGAAAGCTTTCCCGGTGTTTGACATTTTCGGACAGTCGAATCGAAGGGGCACGGTTGCATCTTCTCTATGCTAGGGGCGTGCGGCAGACAAACAGACTGCGTATTCGGATTCGTCTTGTCATTCTGAGCAACTTTCATGTACAAAGTATTTTCATCTGATAAACGTTTATTTTATATTAATTATAAAAGTTTTAATTCATTTTTGAAATTAATAAAATTGATATAAATCAAAAATATGCTTACTGCATCAGCATGACGTCAGCGGTCAACATTGCTCGTTGACTGGGTCAACTGACGCGTGGGACCCGTTTGTCATAGACACAGTTTAACTAAACATAACTAGTTAGTTTATATAGTTAATTAGGTTGATTAAACAAAGTTAATTAGGTTGATTAATTCACTTAATTAATTAATTATTTTAGTTATTACTTATTTATTTATTTTTATTTTTTAAAACGTTCTGTGGGCTGGGCCCCGGCTGTCATTTGGCCATGGGGCTTAGCGGGCGCCTGGAGCGGGCGCTGGCTGATGGATCCGCCGGGCATGGGCGAACGGGCGCCATCCCGTCTGCGAACCGTAGCACGCGCCGGCGCGAGCGCCGGGGAGCATGGTCCGCAGGCGGGGACGGCGAGGACGGTGGAGTGCGGCGAGTGGAGAGGCATGTGGCCAGGGCGGGAGGCAGACGGCAAGGCGGCGTTGGCGACCGCAGGAGGCTGCGAGAGCGGGGCGAGGGGAAGGGGCACTGCCATGGGCGGCGTGGTGCATGCGAGCGCTTGTGCCCGGCCGACAGGGCGAGCTGCGGGGAGGCGTGGGCGAGCTCCTGGGACAGCGGGGCGGTGGCGGTGGCTGCAACGGCACGGGCACGGGGAGGTAGGTGGGCGCCAGAGTCGGGCGCGCTGGGGTGGGCACGGGTCGCTGCGGTTGGGCAGAAGCCGAGCGCACGTGCACGGTAAGCAAGGGAGACAGGCAGCGAGGGGCGCGACCGTGGGCGCGTTCAGGGGCGCCGGGCGCGGCAGCTGATGTGGTGAGCAATTGGGCGGGTGAGCAGCGGGGACTACGGAAACATAGAGAGGGAGGGGAGGCAGCGGCTCACAGGGGGGCGGTCAGGAAGGGTAGCGGTCTCGGGGTGGATGGCAAGGCGAGGGGACGGAGGAGCACGGCGGGCGACGGTCGACGACATCGTTCATGGTCGGGACAACAGGATCGGGGCGGCGAGTGCTGGGGCACGTCGGAGAGGAGGTGAGGCGGTCCAGCAAGCCGATGAGGCGGCGGGGCGACGCCGATGGGGACCAGGCCAACGACGGTGACGGGGAGCACCGGCGGGGTCGGGGTCGGGCAGGGGTCCAGCTTCTGATCTCGATCCAGATCAGGGGGAGAGAGCGAGGCAGAGTGGGGTTGCGAGGGTGAGGGTGAGGGTTAGGTGGGGTTCGGACTGGGGTGGGATTATAGCCAGGGTGAATGGGCCAGCCTAGCTGGTGGCTTGGTGGGCCGAACAGCCCAGTGGGAGGGAGGGTTCCTTTTATCTTTTTGTTGTTTCTCTTATTTATTTATATCTTTTATTTCTTTTCTGTTCCACATTAGTTTCTTTTTTATTTTTGTTTTAATAAAATACAAAAGTGGCACCTAAGTAAGTGTTACAAATTGTGCCACTGCCACAAATAATTTAGCACTTAAAATAAAATGGTTTCTAGTTGTTTTTTATTTTAAAAGCATTTAAACAATTGTTTAGCCCATGTTTTAATCAATTTATTGCATCTAAACATTTTATAAAATGTGGTTTCTCCATCATAATTACCTATGCATTATTTGGTATGACCCAGAAATTTTAATTTTAATGTTTGAAAACTTTTGTTGTTTGCCCTTATTTTAAATTTGAATTTGAATCATTTTTGAACCATTGCGAGATTGACAACAGTAACCGTGGTGACATGGCATCATTAGCAGGGAATTACTGTAGCTTAATTATCTAGGCGTCACAATTCTCCTCGACTAGAAGAAATCTCCTCCCGAGATTTTAAGAGGTGGAGTAAGGGGAAAGTTTTGGCTACAAAATTCTAGCGAGTGTTCTCGGTCTTGGTAGCACTTCTCGAAGTGGTCGATCCATTACGTTGATGTCTCCATTTCTCTGCTTCAAGTCATCTTGATGAAGTCGGCATCCTTTCTTCGGGAACTCCATCGTACTTACAAAAGAATAAAGGGGGGGTATACCGGGAGAATGGAACTCTGCAAGGTTGACTATTTAGTCGATAACATCGGGGAAGGTGGCGAAAAGCAAAGCTCGAATTGAAACTTAAGAAAATATCGACAGCAAAGTAAGGGGGTACCATGGGAAGTTTCGAACGGGCAGACAATCGTTCGATGCCTGAAACAGGCGTGAAAGGGGTTCAATGCAACGGGAATAAGTATTGTGTCTAATATTAGAATTGATGATCTCTCGGAAGGTGGCTCGTGAATTACCTACAAGGCCACACGCGAGGAACAACCTTGGGAACAGGGGGTACAGGAGAGTCGCGTTTCAATCCCGTGGAAGTGTGGGTTATGGGCCCACCATGTGGGCTAAAAGTAGGAAGGGCGGTGACGTCTTGCATGATCATGTAAGCAAGGCATGTCAAAGGATAGCCTATCAGTTATGTCCGCAACAGCATCGGTATCAAGGGAGAGGGACGAAGAGAACCATTTTCCTCCTCGTTGAACGAGGCGGACCAATAGGCAAAGTTCTCGTCCATTGGTGGTTACCGGAATGTCATCAACAATAGTAACAGGGTCTTACTGACAGAGTTGCACACTGAGGTGATTACATAAGCAAGGAATTATCACTGCTCAGATAAGTTTTGGTTCCAAGAAAGGTTAAACAAAACAATGGAAATAAAAATGTGATTATACCCGAGTATCAAGAGTATATCTTTCCCAAGTAAAGGCAGATCATGATATACATGAATGCTCCAAGTATGAAACCATTTAGACAAGGGGCAATGTATTTAAGAGGTTTACCCATACAACGGTGTTTGGATAATTAATCAAGAAAATTTAGCACTGTGCTTCCAATGTTCTTATTGAAGATCGGAGTACCACAGACATGCTTCGACATAGCATTGACATGGTCTTCAAGCAAAGGTCGGACTTTGGATACACAAAGGATCCATCAAGAACACACATAGAATAAGTCTTAAAATTTCCTCGTGGAAGAATGGATAACTTTGCTAAAAAAAAGGAAACTATAACGATAGGTCCTTCGGTCAGGTGTGCTAGGCATGACATCACCTTACCGGGTCATATATAGACTAGAGATGACATTGTAAGATTCTCAGAAAATGAACTATAGAAGCAAGTTCTGAAACAAGAGTTCATCATTAAGCCAAGGAGAGGATGAGGGGGTGGCTAATGGACTCAGTGACAATTCCTCGAGGTTTTCAAAAAGATGGATTTCCACAATTATGTGAACAAGGAGATAACCTTTGTTAGATCAAATGATATAATGATGTATTCTCGAGCAAAACATACACAATTAATCATTGGTTGAACGGTGCACCCGAAATACGGGCTTAGGTAGCATGATCAATGTTAGAATGGTGATTCGACAATCAATGATCTAAGAATGAAATGTCGGCCATTAACTTCAAAGCAATAGGGTTGCTAGAAGTACAAATCCAAGCAACACCATTCACTTGTTGGTATCCTGATTAGAATCAACACGGGGACCAAGAAAGAATGGTGATTGTGAGAAGTATCACTATATCAGGGTTTCTTAAGAGGTGAAGCAATCCTCACGACCTCCTTGACATGAAAGATGGGAATACTACAAGGTAGAACGAAACATAAATCGGATAGCAAGGAACTTAGGTTACAACACGAAACATGAACAAGATTGCGTTGGAGGGAAGGCAATAAGATTGTCGATGATAACACAAATCATCGAGGGGCAAGGATGGTATTTCTCATCATGAATTCAATTGGTATCCAGGAAGGAGTCAAAATGTTGATGATGATCATGACACATTTTATCGAGAGGCTCAGCAAAGAAGCAATCGAATAGCGACTGCATCAAGCAAAAGGACTGATGGAGCGAAAGATTATTGGATCCACGGAGACGACACCAACTCGGAATCAAGCTTGTTATTTGAGGTGGAACGATAAGACGAGGAAATCAACGTAAGCTTAGCTCATCGTCGAGAGTTATGCTTCGGGAATAAGGACCAGGTGGCATAGTTAAAATCAGCATGATAATGATATAGCAAATCAGGCTAGGAATAACATGATCGAGTACAAACTCGTAAGTAAAGAGGATTACTAAGAGCTGTTTAATCGCAGTGCGGACTCCCTTTGGTTATGGGTGTCCTCGAGTGACTACAACTCAGAACCCTGGGAAAACTGGAATTAGCGAGAACTAAAAGTTGATGAAGAACTCATAAGTAGTTATGTAGTTCCGTGGTATTCTCGAGACAACAGAGGTAAAACTCGAAGGTAGAGCAGAATACAAACTGATCTGGATCGTATACTTGCGATAGCAGATACATTAACCTTGTCAAAATAGACGAGGCAATGGAATGGTTTCCTTTTAGATATATATTAAGTAAAGTTAGCATGATCAGAACCATAGCTGCTAGGGACCCATTATAATGACACTAAAAGATTATTCAAATGATTAATTATTTTTGAAGAACCTTCTATGATAAGTTCCACATCGGGTCCATGGGCATGAACTCAAAGGTTCAAGGTCGATTCCCACTTCTTTGGTGCCTAAACTTTCATTCATTTCTCGTCTTCGAAGAAGTTGTAGAGGAGGAAATTATCTGGTAAAACACCATAAGGGTATGACTTGTGAAAACTTTTGGGTTCATACGGCTTTAGGGAAGGTATATGTTCAACCCATCGGTCATCTTCGAAACATATACAACAAGCTTCAAAAGTAAATATCACCAGCTCAAAAGCAGAGCATGGTTGGCCAATCAGAGAATAGGATTTACCAAAGGCATTATGTATCAGGGAAAGAACTCCTCGAGGTTTTTGTACACGACGGACACTGTCAGATGATAATTCAACAAAGGATCTGACGGTCCATAACTGAGTTGATGGGTGCATCGGCACAGATCCAGAGTAAGAAAAAAATGCAAAGTCATTAGATCATAGAAACAACTAACTAATTCAAAGCTCAAAGGCAAAGGAATTATGATTTTCAATTCAAGGGATCAAAAGCAAACGCTCTGATTAAGGATGGATAAGTTGAGTAGGCTTAGGGGTACCATCGATGTCAATTTGATTGCTCGAGATCCAGCTCATCTTTAAAATGGCGTCTGAGCTGGAAGGATGAATTCTAGGACCTGATTGAGGATTGCGAGCATTCACAACATATTCAAAATAATAATGACAAGGGATGCAAATAAGACTACCAGACTTATGGGATTATCCATAATGCAAGCAAGTAAGAATTTGAAGAGCAAAAGGCTGCTGAGGATTTTTGGAAGATCGAATGGTATTTTGAAGACTTTTGCGAAACATATGAACAACTGGGGATGAGCGGATACTCGGCAAGTGCGAGGAATTATCTATAGGGGTATTCATGTGGCCAGGAACTGCAAGGCAGTAGGCACAAAGTATTCTTGGAACAATAGAGAGTATTTCAGAGTATCTTGTAATAATAAGATCATCGGAGAATGATTTTATGAATGGAAAGTGCATGTGGTTATCTATAGGGGTTTAGTGATGGAAGGGAATTGCAAAAGCAATGGCACAAAGTCTCGATAGAACATCGGAGAGTATCTTCGGAATCCTTCAGTGCACCAAGCAATCGTCGGGAGTGAGGGGCTCTCCGAGAGGAAGTAATTATGAGAACTTAGAGTTAGATTTAGCAAAATCATTTATCCCGAATAGAAGAGAGATAAGAGTCCCAGAGTATAGACAAGGAATAAAAGATCCTAATACCACCCAATGGCGACGTGGGCCCGTAAGCCACACAGCCATGTTAGTAAAAGTTTTGCAATGACTAGACTCGACTTTGGCCAAGGAGTTTGGAAGGGTGATTCCTACAGGCAGTCGGCTCTGATACCAACTTGTGATGCCCCCAATTCAATCGTACACCAATTATACACGCAAACATGTACGATTAAGATCAGGGACTCACAGGAAGATGTCAAAACACACCTCTAAAAACAAATAAGTCATACAAGCATTATATTACAAGCCAAGGGTCTCGAGGGCTCGAATACAAGTGCTCGATCATAAACGAGTTAGCGAAAGCAACAATATCTGAGTACCGACATAAGTTAAACAAGGTGTCATAAGATGGCTAGCACAAACTGGGATACAGATCGAAAGAGGTGCATGCCTCCTGCCTGAGATCCTCCTAAACTACTCCTAGTCGTCGGCGACCTACATGTAGTAGTAGGAACCCTCGGTGTAGTGGAAGTCCTCTAAGGTGGCGTCTTGCTCCGGGGCTCCAGCATCTATTTGCGGCATCCGAGAAGAAATGAAAAGGGGGGAAAGGGGGAGCAAAGCAACCGTGAGTACTCATCCAAAGTACTCGCAAGCAAGGATCTAAACTACTTATGCAATGGTAACAATGAAAAGGGTAGTATATGTGGACTGAACTGCAGAATGCCAGAATAAGAGGGGGAAAGCTAGTCCTAGCGAAAGCTATGCTTCTGGCAGCCTCCATCTTCAAGCATGTAGAAGAGAGTAGCTGGTAAGTTCACCAAGTATCATCGCATAGCATAATCCTACCCGGCGATCCTCTCCTCCTCGCTCTGTGAGAGCAAGCACCGGGTTGTATCTGGCACATGAAAGGGTGTGTTTTATTAAGTATCTGGTTCTACTTGTCATAAGGTTGAAGTACAACTCCTGGCCATGTTGTTACCGTGGACACGGCTATTCGAATAGATCAATCTTCCCTACAGGGGTGCACCGCATTACCCAACACGCTCGATCCCTCCGGCCGGACACACTTTCCTGGTTCATGCCCGGCCTCGGAAGATCAACATGTCGCAACCCTACCTAGGCTCATCAGAGAGGTCAGCACGCCGATCTAAATCCTAAGCGCGCAGGGGTCTTGGGCCCATCGCCCGCTGCACTCCTGCATGTTGCGTACGCGGCCGGAAGCTGACCTAGCCCCCCCTAATACAAGAGCAGGTGTTCCAGTCCAATCCGGTGTGCACCGCTCCATCGCTGACATGTAGGAGGTTTCGGCTGATACTACGACGCCGGTTGCCCATATCTTGTCCCACGTGACGGTTACTGCGTATAAGGCCAATGACCCAACTCAGATCAAATACCAAGATCTTGTTAAGCGTGTTATTTGATGTATCCGCGGACGCCGACCAGGGACTAGGCCCACCTGTCTCCTAGGTGGTCACAACCTGCCCTGTCGCTCCGCCTTAAAGTAACACTCAAGGGTCGTCGGGAACCCAGGTCCACCACTACCTAGATGGAACCACCTATCCTTTCAGCCCCCATATCCGGATCACTTGCGGATATTCTATGAGCCGACCCGACTTTAGTCACAACATGTATCATGTGTAATATACATAGTATATACCCGTGATCACCTCCCGAGTGATCGTGGCCCGATAGTATAGCATGGCAGATGGACAAGAATGTAGGGCCATTGATGAAATACTAGCATCCTATACTAAGCATTTAGGATTGCAGGTAAAGGAAACAACAATAGCAACAATGATAGGCTATGCTACAGAATAGGAGCTATCTATCAACAACAGTAGCAAATCTAATGCAAGAATAAGAGAGAAGAGAGTGGACGATAGCTTGTTGATCAAGTGGTGTTTGCTTGCCTGGAAGCTCGGCACAGAAGGACGGGACATCAACAACGTAGTCGATCGAGGTAGCAGCGGCGTCAGTCTTGTAGTCTACCGGACAGAAGAGGTGGAAGAAACAATGAATATAATGCAAACAGATGCATGACATGACAAATAACGGTGCTA
Source organism: Triticum dicoccoides (assembly GCF_002162155.2). Taxonomy (NCBI): domain Eukaryota; kingdom Viridiplantae; phylum Streptophyta; class Magnoliopsida; order Poales; family Poaceae; genus Triticum; species Triticum dicoccoides. Next base: position 343,651,957 of record NC_041383.1, on the reverse strand, counting down.
AGTGCGCCCTAACGCGGTAGTTGACGATATCGACGAAGGGGGTTAAACATCCGGGGAAGCTTTCCCGGTGTTTTACGTTTTCGAATAGTCAAATCGGAGGGGGGCGGTTGCATTTTCGCTATGCTAGCGATGTGCGGCAGACGAACGGACTACATATTCGGATTCGTCTCGTCGTTCTGAGCAACTTTCATGTATAAAGTTTTTTCATCTAATAAAGGGTTTCTTTTATATTAATTATCAAAGTTTTAATTCATTTTTTAAATTAACAGAATTAATTTAAATCAAAAATATGCTTACTGCATCAGCATGGCGTCAGTATGACGCCAACGGTCAACATTGACCATTGGCTGGGTCACAGTTTAACTAAACATAACTAGTTAGTTTATTTAGTTATATTAGGTTGATTAATTCACTTAATTAACTAATTATTTTAATTATTACTTATTTATTTATTTTTATAATTTTTTTAATACGTTTTGTGGGCCGGGCCCCGACTGTCATTTGGCCAGGGGGCTTAGCGGGCGCTGGCCGATGGATCCGCCGGGCCTGGGCGAACGGGCGCCAGCCCATATGGCGAACCGGGGCACGCGCTGGCGCGAGCGTCAGCAAGCAGGGGCCGCGGGCAGGGATGGCGAGGACGGCGAAGCGCGGCGAGTGGAGAGGCTGGTGGCCAGGGCGGGCGACAGACGGCGCGGACGCTGGTGACCGCAGGAAGCTGCGGGAGCGGGACGAGGGGAAGGGGCACGGCCATAGGCGGCGTGGCGCGCGCGAGCGCTTGCGCGCGGCCGGCGGGGGGGTCACGGGCGAGCGCGCGGGACGGTGGGGCGGTAGCGGTGGCCGCAATGGCACGGGCGCGCGGGGAGGCAGGTGGGCGCCACAGTCGGGGGCGCGTGGGGTCGACGTGGGTCGTTGCAGTCGGGCAGGAGCTAAGAGCGCGTGCGCGGTGAGCGAGGGAGGCAGGCAACAGGGGGCGCGACCATGGGCGCGTTTAGGGGTGTCGGGGCACGACAGCCGACGTGGTGAGCGCGCGTGCGGGAGGTGAGCAGCGGGGATTGTGGAAACATAGAGAGGGATGGGAGGCGACGGCTCGCAGGGGGCTGGTCGGGGTGGGCAGGGTGCTCAGGGTGGATGGCGAGGCGAGGGGACGGAGGAGCACAGCGTCGGGGCGACGGTCGATGACGACGCTTGGGGTCGGGGGCAACGGGATCGCGGCGGCGAGCATTGGGGCGCATCGGGGAGGAGGCGAGGCGGTCCGGCGAGGCGGTACGGCAAGCGGGTGATGCTGCGGGGCGGCGCCGATGGGGACCAGGCCGGCGACGGCAATGGGGAGCACCGACGAGGTCGGGGTCAGGCGGCGGCGGCGGGTCCAGCCCCGATCTCGATCCAGATCGGGGGAGAGAGCTAGTCGGAGTGTGGTTGTAGGGGGTCAGGGTTAGGGTTAGGTGGGGTTTGGACCGGGGTGGGATTATAGCCAGGGGCGAATGGGCCAGCCTGGCTGGTGGCCTGGTGGGCCAAACGGCCTAGGGGGAGGGGGGTTCTTTTTTATCTTTTTGTTGTTTCTCTTACTTATTTATTTGTTTCTTTTATTTCTTTTGTGCTTCACTTTAGTTTCTTTTTTATTTTTGTTTTAACAAAATACAAAAGTGGCACCTAAATTAGTGTTACAAATTGTGCCACTGCCACAAATAATTTAGCACTTAAATAAAATGGTTTGTAATTGTTTATTATTTTGAGAGCATTTAAACAATTGTTTAGCCCATGTTTTAATGAATTTGTTGCATCTAAACATTTTATAACAATGTGGTTTCTCCATCATAATTACATATGCATTATTTGGTACAACCCGGGCATTTTAGTTTTAGTGTTTGAAAACTTTTGTTGTTCGCCCTTATTTTAAATTTGAATTCAAATTGTTTTTGAACCATCGCGAGGTTGACAACAGTAACCGTGGTGATGTGGCATCATTAGCAGGGAATTACTGTAGCTTAATTATTTGGGCGTCACAGAGGCTCCCAAGAGACACCTAATCAATCTAGGAGACACCACTCCTCAAAAGGTAATAGACAGTGTGTTGATGATGAACTCCTTGCTCTCGTGCTTCAAATTCTCCACAACACTCAACTCTCTCTCTCTCTCTCTCTCTCTCTCTCTCTCTCTCCCTCTCTTAGATTTGGCTATGGTGGAAGAAGGATTTGAGTGGAAAGCAACTTAGGAAAGGCTAGAAATCAAGGTCCAAATGGTAGGAATGGAATCTCTTGATCTCAACACATGAGTAGGTGGTTCTCTCTCAAAAAATGAGTAGTGGAAGTGTAGGCACATACTGATGGCTCTCTTACTGAGTAAGAGGGGTGAGGGGTATAAATAGCCTCCACACGAAATCCAACCATTACACACTTTTGACCCAACTCGATGGCACCGATCAGAAATCTCGGTGACATCGACCTGTGTAAAAAATATAAACGTTGGAGGTCTTATTGGGACCGATAGGGAACAACCCGGATGAACCGTTGTGCAATGGTTAGGGCAAACCTCGTTTCGGTGGCACCGATTACATCACCTCGATAGGACCGAAATGAAGTGATGAGGCAACGGAAAGGTTGGCACACAGTCTCGGTGGGACCGATTGCAAAACTCGATGGGACCGAAGTAATTGCAACAAGTTACAGAAGGTTTGACAAGTCATCTTCGCAAAACTCCATAAGACCGGGCCCACCTATCTCCTAGGTGGTCACAACCTACCCTATCGCTCCACCTAAAAGTAACACTCGGGGGACGTCGGGAACCCAGGTCCACCACTACCTGGATGGAACAGCCTTTCCTTTCAGCCCCCACATCTGAATCACTTGCGTATACTTTATGAGCCGACCCGACTTTAGTCACAACATGTATCATGTGTAATATACATAGTATATACCCGTGATCACCTCCGAGTGATCACGGCCTGATAGTATAGCATGGCAGACGAACAAGAATGTTGGGCCACTGATGAAATACTAGCATCCTATACTAAGCGTTTAGGATTGCAATTAAAGGTAACAACAGTAGCAACAATGACAGGCTATGCAACAAAATAGGAGCTATTGAATCAACAGTAGTAGCAAACCAAATGCAAGAATAAGAGAGAAGAGAGTGGGTGATATCTGGTTGATCAAGGGGGTTTGCTTTCCTGGAAGCTCGGCAGAGAAGGACGGTTCCTCAACACCATAGTCGATCGAAGCGGCGGCGGCGGCAGTCTCGTAGTCTACCGGAGAGAAGAGGCGGAGAAACACTGAATATAATGTAAACAGATGCATGACATGACAAATAACGGTGCTAAGTGTGCCCTAACGCAATAGTAGGCGATACTGACGAAGGGGGTTAAACATCAGGGAAAGCTTTCCCGGTGTTTGACATTTTCGGATAGTCGAATCGGAGGGGCATGGTTGCATCTTCTCTATGCTAGAGGCGTGCGGTAGACAAACGGACTGCGTCTTAAGATTCGTCTCGTCATTCTGAGCAACTTTCATGTACAAAGTATTTTCATCTGATAAACGGTTTATTTTATATTAATTATCAAAGTTTTAATTCATTTTTGAAATTAACAAAATTGATATAAATCAAAAATATGCTTACTACATCAGCATGATGTCAGTGGTCAACATTGCCCGTTGACTGGGTCAACTGACGCGTGGGACCAGTTTGTCATAGACATAGTTTAACTAAACATAACTAGTTAGTTTAATTAGTTAATTAGGTTAATTAAACAAAGTTAATTAGGTTGATTAATTCACTTAATTAATTAATTATTTTAGTTATTACGTATTTATTTATTTTTATTTTTTTTAAACGTTCTGTGGGCTGGACCCCGGCTGTCATTTGGCCATGGGGCTTAGCGGGCACCTGGAGCGGGTGCTGGCTGATGGATCCGCCGGGCATGGGAGGACAGGCGCCATCCCGTCTGTGAACCGTGGCGCGCGCCGGCGCGAGCGCCGAGGAGCATGGGCCGCAGGCGGGGACGGCGAGGACGGTGGAGTGCGGCGAGTGGAGAGGCATGTGGCCAGGGCGGGCGGCAGACGGCAAGGCGGCGTCGGCGGCCGCAGGAGGCTGCGGGAGCAGGGCGAGGGGAAGGGGAACTGCCATGGGCGGCGTGGCGCGCGCGAGCGCTTGCGCGCGGCTGACAGGGCGAGCTGCGGGGAGGCGCTGGAGAGCTCCTGGGACGGCGGGGCGGTGGCGGTGAATGCAACGGCACGGGCGCGAGGAGGTAGGTGGGCGCCAGAGTCGGGCGCGCTGGGGTCGGCGCGGGTCGCTGCGGTCGGGCAGGAGCCGAGCGCACATGCGCGATGAGCAAGGAAGACGGGCAGTGAGGGGCGCGACCGTGGGCGCGTTCAGGGGCGCCGGGGCGCGACAGTTGACGTGGTGAGCACGTGGGCGGGTGAGCGGCGGGGAATGTGGAACCACAGAGAGGGAGGGGAGGCGGCGGCTCACAGGGGGCGGTCAGGAAGGGTAGCGGGCTTGGGATGGATGGCAAGGCGAGGGGACGGAGGAGGACGACGGGCGACGGTCGACGACGTCACTCGGGGTCGGGGCGACATGATCGGGGCGGCGAGTGCTGGGGCACGTCGGGAAGGAGGTGAGGCGGTCCGGCAAGCAGGTGAGCCGGCAGGGCGGCGCCGACGGGGACCAGGCCGGCGACGGCGACGGGGAGCACCGGCGGGGTCGGGGTCGGGCAGGGGTCCAGCCGCCGATCTCGATCCAGATTAGGGGGAGAGAGCGAGGCGGAGTGGGGTTGTGGGGGTGAGGGTTAGGGTTAGGTGGGGTTTGGACCGGGATGGGATTATAGCCAGGGCGAATGGGCCAGCCTGGCTGGTGGCCTGGTGGGCCGCACAGCCCAGTGGGAGGGAGGGTTCCTTTTATCTTTTTGTTGTTTCTCGTATTTATTTATTTCTTTTATTTCTTTTCTGGTCCACTTTAGTTTCTTTTATATTTTTGTTTTAATAAAATACAAAAGTGGCACCTAAGTGTTACAAATTGTGCCACTGCCACAAATAATTTAGCACTTAAAATAAAATGGTTTCTAGTTGTTTTTTATTTTAAAAGCATTTAAACAATTGTTTAGCCCATGATTTAATCAATTTATTGCATCTAAACATTTTATAAACTGTGGTTTGTCCATCATAATTACCTATGCATTATTTGGAATGACCCGGACATTTTAGTTTTAATGTTTGAAAACTTTTGTTGTTCGCCCTTATTTTAAATTTGAATTTGAATCGTTTTTGAACCATCGCGAGATTGACAACAGTAACCGTGGTGACATGGCATCATTAGCAGGGAATTATTGTAGCTTAATTATCTAGGCGTCACAATTCTCCTCGACTAGAAGAAATCTCGTCCCGAGATTTTAAGTGGTGGAGTAAGGGGAAAGTTTTGGCTACGAAATTCTAGCGAGTGTTCTCGGTCTTGGTTGCTCTTCTCGAAGAGGTCGATCCATTACGTTGATGTCTCCATTTCTCTACTTCAAGTCATCTTGATGAAGTCAGCATCCTTTCTTCGGGAACTCCATCGTACTTACAAAAGAATAAAGGGGGGGTATACCGGGAGAATGGAACTCTGCAAGGTTGACTATTTGGTCGATAACATCGGGGAAGGTGGCGAAAAGTAAAGCTCGAATTGAAACTTAAGAAAATATCGAGAGCAAAGTAAGGGGGTACCATGGGAAGTTTCGAGCGGGCAGGCAATCGTTCGATGCCTGAAACAGGCGTGAAAGGGGTTCAATGCAACGGGAATAAGTATTGTGTCTGATATTAGAATTGATGATCTCTCGGAAGGTGGCTCGTGAATTACCTACAAGGCCACGCGCGAGGAACAACCTTGGGAACAGGGGGTACAGGAGAGTCACGTTTCAATCCCGTGGAACTGTGGGTTATGGGCCCACCACGTGGGTTAAAAGTAGGAAGGGCGGTGACGTCTTGCACGATCATGTAAGCAAGGCATGTCAAAGGATAGCCTGTCAGTTATGTCCGCAACAACATCGGTACCAAGGGAGAGGGACGAAGAGAACCATTTTCCTGCTCGTTGAACGAGGCAGACCAATAGGCAAAGTTGTCGTCCATCGGTGGTTACCGGAATGTCATCAACAATAGTAACAGGGTCTTACTGACAGAGTTGCACACCGAGGTGTTTACATAAGCAAGGAATTATCACTGCTCGGATAAGTTTTGGTTCCCAGAAAGGTTAAACAAAACAATGGAAATAAAAATGTGATTATACCGAGTATCAAGAGTATATCTTTCCTAAGTAAAGGCAGAGCATGATATACATGAATGCTCCAAGTATGAAACCATTTAGACAAGGGGAAAGGAATTTAAGAGGTTTACCCATACAACGGTGTTTGGATAATTAATCAAGAAAATTTAGCACTGTGCTTCCAATGTTCTTATTGAAGATCGGAGTACCACAGACATGCTTTGACATAGCATTGACATGGTCTTCAAGCAAAGGTCGGACTTTGGATACACAAAGGATCCATTAAGAACACACATAGAATAAGTCTTAAAATTTCCTCGTGGAAGAATTGATAACTTTGCTAAAAAAGGAAACTATAACGATAGGTCCTTCGGCCAAGTGTGCTAGGCATGACATCACCTTACCGGGTCGTATATAGACTAATGTTATCATTCTTAGAAAGATGTTCCAACCATCATATCTAACCGAGTTTCAAATCTGATTGGTGTCACGATACCTCAGGCTCAGGATACCTGAGAATAAAAGGTGCGACACAAATTGACGAGATGACATTGTAAGATTCTCGGAAAATGAACTATGGAAGCAAGTTCTGAAACAAGAGTTCATCATTAAACCAAGGAGAGGATGAGGGGGTGGCTAATGGACTCAGTGACAATTCCTCGAGGTTTTCAAAAAGATGGATGTCCACAATTATGTGAACAAGGAGATAACCTTTGTTAGATTAAATGATATAATTATGTATGCTCGAGCAAAACATACACAATTAATCATTGGTTGAACAGTGCACCCGAAATATGGGCTTAGGAAGCATGATCAATGTTAGAATGGTGATTCGACAATCAATGATCTAAGAATGAAATGTCGACCATTAACTTCAAAGCAATAGGGTTGCTAGAAGTACAAATCCAAGCAACACCGTTCACTTGTTGGTATCCTGATTAGAATCAACACGGGGACCAAGAAAGAATGGTGATTGTGAGAAGTATCACTATATCAGGGTTTCTTAAGAGGTGGAGGAATCCTCACGACCTCCTTGACATGAAAGATGGGAATACTGCAAGGTAGAACGTAACATAAATCGGATAGCAAGGAACTCAGGTTACAACACCAAACATGAACAAGATTGTGTTGGAGGGAAGGCAATAAGATTGTCGATGATAACACAAATCATCGAGGGGCAAGGATGGTATTTCTCATCATGAATTCAATTGATATCCAGGAAGGAGTCAAAATGTTGATGATGATCATGACACATTTTATCGAGAGGCTCAGCAACGAAGCAATCGAATAGCGACTGCATCAAGCAAAAGGACTGATGGAGCAAAAGATTATTGGATCCGCGGATATGACACCAACTCGGAATCAAGCTTGCTATTTGAGGTGGAACGATAAGACGAGGAAATCGATGTAAGCTTAGCTCATCGTCGAGAGTTATTCTTCGGGAATAAGGACCAGGTGGCACAGTTAAAATCAGCATGATAATGATATAGCCAATCAGGCTAGGAATAACATGATCGAGTACAAACTCGTAAGTAAAGAGGATTACTAAGAGCTGTTTAATCGCAGTGCGGACTCCCTTTGGTTATGGGTGTCCTCGAGTGACTACAACTCAGAACCCTGGGAAAACTGGAATCAGTGAGAACTAAAAGTTGATGAAGAACTCATAAGTAGTTATGTAGTTCGGTGAAATTCTCGAGACAACAGAGGTAAAACTCGAAGGTACAGCAGGATAGAAACTGATCTGGATCGTATACTTGCGATAGCAGATACATTAACCTTGTCAAAATAGACGAGGCAATGGAATGGTTTCCTTTCAGATATATATTAAGTAAAGTTAGCATGATCAGAATCATAGCTGCTAGGGACCCATTATAATGACACTAAAAGATTATTCAAATGATTAATTATTTTTGAAGAACCTTCTATGATAAGTTCCACATCGGGTCCATGGGCATGAACACAAAGGTTCAAGGTCGATTCCCACTTCTTTAGTGCCTAAACTTTCATTCATTTCTCGTCTTCGAAGAAGTTGTAGAGGAGGAAATTATCTGGTAAAACACCAGAAGGGTATGACTTGTGAAAACTTTCGGGTTCATACGGCTTTAGGGAAGGTATATGTTCAACCCATCGGTCATCTTAGAAACATATACCACAAGCTTCAATAGTAAATATCGCCAGCTCAAAAGCAGAGCATGGTTGGCCAATCAGAGAATAGGATTTACCAAAGGCATTATGTATCAGGGAAAGAACTCCTCAAGGTTTTTGTATACGAAGGACACTGTCAGATGATAATTCAACAAAGGATCTGACGGTCCATAACTGAGTTGATGGGTGCATCGGCACACAACCAGAGTAAGGAAAAATGCAAAGGCATTAGATCATAGAAACAACTAACTAATTCAAAGCTCAAAGGCAAAGGAATTATGATTTTCAATTAAGGGATTAAAAGCAAATGCTCTGATTAAGGATGGATAAGTTGAGTAGGCTTAGGGGTACCATCGATGTCAATTTGATTGCTCGAGATCCAGCTCATCTTTAAAATGACGTCTGAGCTGGAAGGATGAATTCTAGGACCTGATTGAGGATTGCGAGCATTCACAACATATTGAATCAGCGGACTCAAAATGATAATAACAAGGGATGCAAATAAGACTACCAGACTTATGGGATTATCCATAATGCAAGCAAGTAAGAATTTGAAGAGCAAAAGGCTGCTGAGGATTTTTGGAAGATCGAATGGTATTTCGAAGACTTTTGTGAAACATATGAACAACTGGGGATGAGCGAATACTCTTCAAGTGCGAGGAATTATCCGTAGGGGTGTTCATGTGGCCAAGAACAGCAAGGCAGTAGGCACAAAGTATTCTCAAAACAATAGAGATTATTTCGGAGTATCTTGTAATAATAAGATCATCGGAGAATGATTGTATGAATGGAAAGTGCATGTGGTTATCCATAGGGGTTTAACGATGGAAGGGAATTATAAAAGCAATGGCACAAAGTCTCGAAAGAACATCGGAGAGTATGTTCGGAATCCTTCAGTGCACCAAGCAATCGTCTGGAGTGAGGGGCTCTCCGAGAGGAAGTAATTACGAGAACTTAGAGTTAGATTTAGCAAAATCATTTATCCCGAATAGAAGAGAGATAAGAGTCCCAGAGTATAGACGAGGAATAAAAGATCCTAATACCACCCAATGGCGATGTGGGCCCATAAGCCACACAGCCATGTTAGTAAAAGTTTTGCAATGACTAGACTCGACTTTGGCCAAGGAGTTTGGAAGGGGGATTCCTACAGGCAGTTGGCTCTGATACCAACTTGTGACGCCCCCGATTCAATCGTACACTAATCATACACGCAAACATGTACGATTAAGATCAGGGACTCACAGGAAGATATCAAAACACACCTCTAAAAACAAATAAGTCATACAAGCATTATATTACAAGCCAGGGGCCTCGAGGGCTCGAATACAAGTGCTCGATCATAAACGAGTCAGCGAAAGCAACAATATCTGAGTACCGACATAAGTTAAACAAGGTGTCATAAGATGGCTAGCACAAACTGGGATACAGATCGAAAGAGGCGCATGCCTCCTGCCTGGGATCCTCCTAAACTACTCCTGGTCGTCGGCGACCTGCACGTAGTACTAGAACCCTCGGTGTAGTGGAAGTCCTCAAAGGTGGCATCTGGCTCCGGGGCTCCAGCATCTTGTTGCGGCATCCGAGAAGAAAGGAAAAGGGGGGGAAAGGGGGAGCAAAGCAACCGTGAGTACTCATCCAAAGTACTCGCAAGTAAGGATTTACACTACTTATGCAATGGTAACAATGAGAAGGGTAGTATATGTGGACTGAACTGCAGAATGCCAGAATAAGAGGGGAAAGCTAGTCCTAGCGAAAACTACGCTTCTGGCAGCCTCCATCTTCAAGCATGTAGAAGAGAGTAGCTGGTAAGTGCACCAAGTATCATCGCATAGCATAATCCTACCCGACGATCCTCTCCTTGTCGCTCTATGAGAGCGAGCACCGGGTTGTATCTGGCACTTGAAAGGGTGTGTTTTATTAAGTATCTGGTTCTACTTGTCATAAGGTCGAAGTACAACTCCGGGTCGTCCTATTACCTTGGACACAGCTATTCAAATAGATCAATCTTACCTGCAGGGGTGCACCGCATTACCCAACACGCTCGATCCCTCCGACCGGACACACTTTCCTGGGCCATGCCCGGCCTCGGAAGATCAACACATTGCGACCCTACCTAGGCTCATCAGAGAGGTCAGCACGCCGGTCTAAATCCTAAGCGCGGGGGGGTCTTGGGCCCATCGCCCTTTGCACTCCTACACGTTGCGTACGCGGCCGGAAGCTGACCTAGCCCCCCCTAATACAAGAGTAGGCGTTTCAGTCCAATCCGGTGCGCACCGCTCCATCGCTGACGTGTAGGAGGTTTCGGCTGATACTACAACGCCGGTTGCCCATATCCTGTCCCACGTGGCGGTTAGTGCGTATAAGGCCAACGACCCAACTCAGATCAAATGCCAAGATCTCGTTAAGCGTGTTATTTGATGTATCTGCGGACGCCGACCATGGACTAGGCCCACCTGTCTCCTAGGTGGTCACAACCTGCCCTGTCGCTCCGCCTTATAGTAACACTCATGGGCCGTCGGGAACCCAGGTCCACCACTACCTAGATGGAACCACCTGTCCTTTCAACCCCCATATCCGAATCACTTGTGGATATTCTATGAGCCGACCCGACTTTAGTCACAACATGTATCATGTGTAATATTCATAGTATATACCCGTGATCACCTCCCGAGTGATCATGGCCCGATAGTATACCATGGCAGACGGACAAGAATGTAGGGCCACTAATGAAATACTAGCATCCTATACTAAGCATTTAGGATTGCAGGTAAAGGCAACAACAGTAGCAACAATGACAGGCTATGCAACAGAATAGGAGCTATCGAATCAACAACAGTAGCAAATCTAATGCAAGAATAAGAGAGAAGAGAGTGGGCGATATCTTGTTGATCAAGGGGGGTTTGCTTGCCTGGAAGCTCGGCAGAGAAGGACGGGTCATCAACAACGTAGTAGATCGGGCAGCGGCGGCGTCAGTCTCGTAGTCTACCGGACAGAAGAGGGGGAAGAAACAATGAATATAATGCAAACAGATGCATGACATGACAAATAACGGTGCTAAGTGCGCCCTAACGCGGTAGTTGACGATACCGCCGAAGGGGGTTAAACATCCGGGGAAGCTTTCCCGGTGTTTGATGTTTTCGAACAGTCGAATCGGAGGGGGCGGTTGCATTTTCACTATGCTAGCGATGTGCGGCAGACGAACGGACTGTGTATTCGAATTCGTCTCGTCGTTCTGAGCAACTTTCATGTATAAAGTTTTTTCATCTGATAAACGGTTTATTTTATATTAATTATCAAAGTTTTAATTCATTTTTGAAATTAACAGAATTAATTTAAATCAAAAATATGCTTACTGCATCAGCATGGCGTCAGTATGACGCCAACGGTGGCCAGCGCGGGCGGCAGACGGCGCGGCGGCATTGGTGACCGCAGGAGGCTGCGGGAGCGGGGCGAGGGGAAGGGGCGCGGCCATAGGCGGCATGGCGCGCGCGAGCGCTTGCGCGC
>NC_041383.1:343619405-343639458 GCF_002162155.2 Triticum dicoccoides | reverse complement strand
GGATCGGGGCGGCGAGCGTTGGGGCGCATCGGGGAGGAGGCGAGGCGGTCCGGCGAGGCGGTCCAGCGAGGCGGTCCAGCGAGCGGGTGATGCTGCGGGGCGGCGCCAACGGGGACCAGGCCGACGACGGCAATGGGGAGCACCGACGAGGTCGGTGTCGGGCGGCGGCGGCGGGTCCAGCCCCTGATCTCGATCCAGATCGGGGGGGAGAGCTAGTCGGAGTGTAGTTGTAGGGGGTGAGGGTTAGGGTTAGATGGGGTTTGGACCGGGGTGGGATTATAGCCAGGGGCGAATGGGCCAGCCTGGCTGGTGGCCTGGTGGGCCGAACGGCCCAGGGGGAGGGGGTTCTTTTTATCTTTTTGTTGTTTCTCTTACTTATTTATTTGTTTCTTTTATTTCTTTTATGTTTCACTTTAGTTTCTTTTTTATTTTTGTTTTAACAAAATACAAAAGTGGCACCTAAATTAGTGTTACAAATTGTGCCACTGCCACAAATAATTTAGCACTTAAATAAAATGGTTTGTAATTGTTTATTATTTTGAAATCATTTAAACAATTGTTTAGCCCATGGTCTAATGAATTTATTGCATCTAAACATTTTATAACAATGTGGTTTCTCCATCATAATTACCTATGCATTATTTGGTACAACCCGAGCATTTTAGTTTTAATGTTTGAAAACTTTTGTTGTTTGCCCTTATTTTAAATTTGAAGTTAAATTGTTTTTGAACCATCGCGAGATTGACAACAGTAACCATGGTGATGTGGCATCATTAGCAGGGAATTACTGTAACTTAATTATGTGGGCGTCACAGAGGCTCCCAAGCGACACCTAATCTATCTAGGAGACACCATTCCTCAAAAGGTAATAGGCAGTGTGTTGATGATGAACTCCTTGCTCTCGTGCTTCAAATTCTCCACAACACTCAACTCTCTCTCTCTCTCTCTCTCTCTCTCTCTCTCTCTCTCTCTCTCTCTCTCTCTCTCTCTCTCTCTCTTAGATTTGGCTATGGTGGAAGAAGGATTTGAGTGGAAAGCAACTTAGGAAAGGCTAGAAATCAAGGTCCAAATGGTAGGAATGGAATCTCTTGATCTCAACATATGAGTAGGTGGTTTTCTCTCAAAAAATAAGTAGTGGAAGTGTAGGCACATACTGATGGCTCTCTTACTGAGTAAGAGGGGTGGAGGGGTATAAATAGCCTCCACACGAAATCCAACCATTACAAACTTTTGACCCAACTCGATGGCACCGACCAGAAATCTCGGTGACATCGACCTGTGTAAAAAATATAAACGTTGGAGGTCTTGTTGGGACCGATAGGGAACAACTCGGATGAACCATTGTGCAATGGTTAGGGCAAACCTCGTTTCGGTGGCACCGATTACATCAACTCGATAGGACCAAAATGAAGTAATGAGGCAACGAAAAGGTTGGCACGCCGTCTCGGTGGGACCGATTGCAAAACTCGATGGGACCGAAATAATTGCAACAAGTTATAGAAGGTTTGACAAGTCATCTTCGCAAAACTTCATAAGACCGAAATAATTGCAACTGGTTACAAAAGGTTGGGCAGGCCAAACCGATGGGACCGAGAACCATATCGATGACTCCGATTTGTTAGGGTTTTGACAGAGGCAGTGTCCAGATGAACTCGATGGGTCCGGATGGAGAAATTTCGATGAGGCCGAACTGGAATGTAGGGTATTGGACATATTTGGATAGAGAAAGTGGTTCAATATTTTGAAGCAATATCACTAAGCACTTGAGCAAATAGATCATAATCAGAACCTCATCCTCTTTAATAATATTGATTTTTCGATGGAGTCATGTAATCTTGGATGACAAAAATGTAGAGTCTTGCATTTTTTGCCAATCCATGTCCTTAGCATTTTGAGGGTTCCACAATCACTAATCCTTGTCATGCCAATCATTGAACATCTTGAAATTTTAACTTGAATGGATATTAGCTCAATAAAATATATGTTGTTATGAATTACCGCGGGATTAGTTGCACTTTCAGCAAGCAACCAAACATGTTCCCTCATCCAAAAAAAAGTGTCTCAACTTTAGCATAACTTTAAAAGAAATATTATTATTTTCATTGTAAACACGTCCTAAATTATTACTCCCTCCGTTCCCTCAATCCCAAAGTAAGTCACAGACTTTAGTACGACTTTAGAGGGAGTATTATTATTTTTCGTTGTGTTTTTACCAGCATGCCCTCTTTGATGATTTTATCCATTCAATATTTTTATATTCTTTTTATCCAGATATGTGCAAATATAGTCTGCCTTTTCTTTTGGCCAGGCCTGTCAAAAAACAACACAAAGCAAAATAGCAAAGCCGATCAGCTAGAAGAAATTCAATAGAAATGAAAATACCCAAATACAAAGTAAAAAAAAAAGGCCCAGCCCAACAAAATGCTGCATCAATCCGGACAAAAACAGCACAACTACAAGAAACAAAAACAGTTGCTAAAAAAAATACAACAAAACAAGCTAAAAAAGGTGTGCTGCATAAGCGACCACACAAAGGGATGATATCACTTAGACGTGACATAACAAAGTCTAATCTCGATGAGCCTTAGACGGATCCTTTTGCAAAACTCAGGATTTTATATCTAAAGATTCAGTTAGACAATCCAAACAAGATGATATGACATATCCAAGATTCAGTTAGAAATTGAATTTAACAAGAACTAGTTCTTTGTAATCTTACTATCCAAATAAACCCCAAGAGAACACCCATGTTTCAAAATTAGGTAATACAATATATCCAGCACTCGGAGTAGGGATATAAAAAGCGCAGCAGATGTAAATGTCGAATTAATGCCTTCCAACTTTTCTCAACATGGTACCTGACGACTAAAAGCAGAAAACTAATAATGCAACAGTCTATGTATATACTCCCTCAGTTCATAAATAAGTGACGTGGTTTTAGTTTAAATTTGGACTAAAACTACGTCACTTATATATGGAAGGAGGGAGTATAAAATATACATCAGAGCCTCATTTTTGCTTCCCTGCTGCTGCATGATACTGCTCCAGTTCAGCATCAAGATCCGCAGCAGAGGTCGGAACTCGGCTGCGATCATGCCCCCTGGCTCTACCCTGTCCCCGCCCACCACCGTCCTGGACAGTGTTTCCAGGACGAACGTTGCCTTGAAACATTCCTCTTTTGCCAGCACCGCCCTGACCACTGCCTCCAGAACGACCATTACCATGAAATGGCCCTCTCGGGCCACCTCTCTGAAGCAGACTGCAAAAGGAGTACCAAACTAATGAACGTGTGCTGTAAAAAGGCCTGCCAAAAATAAAGCTGGTTTTACATTCACTGCTCAAAAGGCCTGCAGAGCCAAATCTATGCCAGTTGACATGCAGGCTACACAATGTGGTTGACATCTGGTGTCCCGCAAACAATAGATTGCATTTTGTAATATGAAAGGCTGTGCAAGTTAATACCCTAGAAAATGTACAAGTGGATCAGTATCTACAGGCATGTGGCTGGAATCAGTTTTGCAAATCCAAATGAGGAGCCACAACCCTCAAGTCCATAATCAGAATTCTTCAGGTGCAGAAAACTCACGTTCAAACTTCATTTGTGTGCGGTGAAACAGCCTCTGGACTATCGAGTAGATGCAACTGTCCAAGGTCAAAATCATAAAAAAGACCTTCGTCCCACCATATAGGTTAACTTTCTTACAAATAGTCATTTCATGATGCCAGTCCAATCGGGAACGCGCACAGCCCCACCCCCTTGGTGCCTTCTGTTGCACGGCGCGAAGAACGTGGGGCAGAAAGGAATACTGGGCAGGGGGATGATGGATTATGGATGGGCTTAGGCCCATATAAGACAACAATCCCTGGTTAATCTCTAAGGCCCATGCATGTGTACGGCAAGTGGTGGGAAGTATGGTGGGCTACAGTAAGAAGAGTGAGACCTCTTTATAAGGGCTGCTCTACCATTTGCTATTGAGAGTTTGGGAATAGGAGCTGTACACGCGCGCTCCTCCGCCGCCCGCCTCGCCACGCCATGACTCATCACGCCGCGGGTTGCGCGTATGAGCCGAGCTGAAGCTTATTTTTGCCGGTCAGGAATGGTTAATTAATCTCGGATTAATTAACGAGTCGCTTACGGAAGTGCCACTGTCCGAGACGTTGGACCGTGGACTGTTCGCGGACTCGGTCGTGGGCCTGAACCCAGGCCCATCTACTCGACGTCCTATATAAGAAGGCGCTGGCCAGTGGAGTGAACCCTAACTCAGTTCACTCACTCCCTCTCGTACAACCCTAGTCGTCATCTACTGTTCCTCTCCCTGTGCTGCTCCCGGCGATCCCATCCCGACGACCGCGTGCACGGTTAGTCGGGAGAGCAAGTGCCTCCAGAACCCTATCATTTGAGATCCTGCCCAGGAGAACGGCAGTAAGGTTTTTGGAGAGCGTCTCGACGCGACTGCTCCCGATCCGTCCCCGTCTTCGTCCGCCTCTGCTTCCACTACTTCCTCTACATCGATTCCATGGCTGACGACGAAGTCGCCAAGAAGAAGGCCTTGGCTGATGCCGAGGTTGCTGCCGCCGCCGCTGCGTTGGCCTGACCAACAGGAGGGCATGACTCGTTCATCCCCTATCTGCTCGTTCATGTGCTGGCCGTATATATGTTGTTCATAGATGTTTTGTTTCTATGTATTGTACGTGCTCACATGCTTAGGTATCGGTATGAGATACATACCGTATTTGCCATGCTAATTATTTACTCGTGGATTAGATTAGTCAGAAAAGTGCTAATATTTCCAACAATCCAAAAACCTTATTTTAGGCACTTTTCGACTCATGGCTTCGCCGCTACTCTGAAACCCGAAAAGTTTACTGGGACGCATTTTAAGCGTTGGCAGACCAGGACCACCTTGTGGCTCACAGCAATGAACGTGTTCTGGGTTGGTGGTGTTGGTGGTGTGTCTCCCACGGTAACAATTGCTCCTGAACAGGAGAATGCGTTTAGAGAGGCAACCACCATCTTTGTGGGAGTCGTTCTTATTGTGATCGGAGACAAGCTTGTGGACGCATATCTCCATATGCGTGTTGCCAAAAACTTGTGGGATGCGCTCGAAGCTAAGTTCAACGCAACTGATGCTGGGAGCGAGCTGTATGCTATGGAGCAGTTCCATGATTACAAAATGGTTGATAACCATTCTGTATTGGACCAGGCCCATGAGAGACAGTGCATCACTAAGGAGCTGGAGCTCCTTGAGTGTGAGTTACCGGACAAGTTTGTCGCGGGTTGCATTATTGCAAAACTTCCTCCTAGATGGAGGAACTTTGCTACTTCTGTCAAACACTTGAGACATGAATTCTCTATAGAGGATGTCATTGGTCATCTAAGTGTT
Source organism: Triticum dicoccoides (assembly GCF_002162155.2). Lineage (NCBI taxonomy): Eukaryota > Viridiplantae > Streptophyta > Magnoliopsida > Poales > Poaceae > Triticum > Triticum dicoccoides. Next base: position 343,634,074 of record NC_041383.1, on the reverse strand, counting down.
GAGCAGAACTCGAGAGCAAAGGACTCACATGTGAAAGGGGCAGAGGGTTCTTCTAGCGCCAATGTGGTGCAGAAGAACTTCCACAAGTTCAAGGGAAAGAACTCACTCCAGCAGAATACTACCTTTAAGAAGAAGGGTAAGAAGAAAGACAAAAAGAGAGATGGTTGCTTTACTTGTGGTTCAGAGGAACATTGGGCAAACAAGTGCCCAAACAAGTACAAGAAGCCAGGACAGGACTCCAAGTCTGTCAATGTCACTCTGAGCAACAATGACGGGGCATCTGGGTATGGTAATCTGTTTACCGTACTTTCAGTTTGTCAGTCCACCGATTGGTGGGTTGACACTGGGGCCAATATTCATGTGTGTGTTGATGTGTCTTTGTTTTCTTCTTACCAGGTCGCACGAGATTGTTCCGTCCTGATGGGGAATGGCTCGCATGCTTCTGTTCATGGTGTTGGCATGGTAGATCTGAAGTTTACTTCGGGAAAGATTGTGCAACTGAAGAACGTGCAGCATGTCCCCGCCATCAAGAAGAATCTCGTTAGTGGCTCCCTTATATGTAAAGAAGGGTTTAAGTTAGTATTTGAGTTCAACAAAGTTGTCGTATCTCGGTATGGACTATTTGTTGGAAAAGGATATGATTGTGGTGGTTTGTTCCGCCTTTCCCTGGAGGATTTCTGTAATAAAGTCGTGAACCAAATTCATTCTAATGTGAACGAATCTGAGGTTTGGCATTCACGTCTTTGTCACATAAATTTCAGTTGTATGACGCGGCTAGCTAACATGGATTTAATCCCGAAGTTCACTTTAGTCAAAGGCTTTAAGTGCCATGCGTGTGTGCAAGCTAAGCAACCTCGTAAACCTCACAAACCTGCGAAGGAGAGACACCTGGCACCGTTAGAGCTCATACATTCAGATCTGTGCGAGATAAATGGCGTGTTGACTAAAGGTGGAAAGAAATACTTCATGACTTTAATTGATGATTCCACTAGATTCTGTTATGTGTATCTGTTAAATACAAAGGACGAGGCTCTACACTACTTGAAAATCTATAAGGCTGAAGTTGAGAACCAACTTGAGAAGAAAATAAAACGAGTACGGTCTAATCGTGGTGGATAGTACTTCTCTAATGAGTTCGATTTATTCTGTGCGGAACATGGTATTATTCATGAGAGGACGCCTCCCTATTCACCCCAGTCAAACGGGCTTACTGAACGGAAAAACCGTACTCTAACAGATTTGGTTAACGCCATGTTAGATACAACGGGTTTATCCAAGGCATGGTGGGGGGAGGCTGTATTGACAACATGTCATGTCCTGAATAAAGTTCCCGCAAAGGATAATGAGACTACTCCCTATGAGCAATGGGAAAAGAAAATAACTACACTCTCTTACTTGCGCACTTGGGGTTGTTTGGCGAAAGTCAATGTGCCGATCCCTAAAAAGCGTAAGCTTGGTCCGAAGACCGTGGACTGCGTTAATTTGGGCTACGCTAAGAATAGCGTTGGCTATAGATTTCTAGTAGTGAAATCTGAGGTACCTGACCAGAAGGTCGGTACAATTATAGTCTAAGGATGCTACATTCTTTGAGGATATTTTTCCCATGAGAGATATGTAAAGCACCTCTAGACTGGAATCTAATGAGATTCCTGAACCTGCCATTCCGATGGAATATTATGAACAAAAGAGTGATGAAAGTTTCACGGAGGATGACGAGGAAGCTCCTGTTAAGAGCAGGAGGGACTGCAAAGTCTTTTGGTGATGATTTCCTCGTGTACCTCGTGGATGATGACACTCCTAGTTCCATTCCGAATGCTGACTACTGGAAGGATGCGCTCCGTAGCGAGATGGATTCCATCTTGGCTAATGGAACATGGGAGATCATTGATCGTCCTTATAATTGCCAACCATTGGGATGTAAGTGGGTGTTCAAAGGAAGCTTAGGCCCGATGGTACTATTGAAAAGTACAAGGCTAGGCTGGTGGCCAAGGGTTATACCCAGAAAGAAGAGGATTTCTTCGATACTTACTCACCTGTGGCTAGACTGACAACCATTCGAGTGTTACTCGCTTTGGCTGCCTCGCATGGTCTTCTCATTCATCAGATGGACGTTAAGACGGCTTTCCTGAACGAAGAGCTAGACGAGGAAATTTACATGCAACAGCCAGATGGCTTTGTAGTAAATGGTCAGAAAAAAGGTGTGCAAGCTAGTGAAATCTTTGTATGGCCTGAAACAAGCGCCTAAGCAATGGCATGAGAAGTTTAATACAACTCTGACATCTGCTGGCTTTGTTGTTAATGAAGCTGACAAATGTGTATACTATCACTATGGTGGGGGCGAAGGAGTAATATTGTGTCTGTATGTCGATGACATACTGATATTAGGCTTTTCTATCTCATAACTTTGAGATGAAAGGCCTAGGCGTGGCTGATGTTATCTTGAACATCAAGCTATTAAGAGATACTGAGGGTGGAATTACACTTTTGCAATCCCACTATGTTGAGAAGATTTTGAGCCGTTTTGGATATTCGGACTGCAAACCTTCTGCAACACCATATGATCCTAGCGTGCGGATTCAAAAGTTCGAAGGCACAGCTGTAGATCAATTGAGACATTCTCAAGTGGTTGGTTCACTAATGTACCTAGCTTGTGCTACTCGTCCTGACATCTCATTTGCTGTGTGCAAACTGAGCCGGTTTGTTTCCAATCCGAAAGATGTGCATTGGCATGTTGTTGAGCGAGTGATGCGCTATTCGCAAGGTACTGGGAACTATGGAATTCACTATTCTGGGTACCCGACGGTACTTGAGGGGTATAGTGATTCGAATTGGATATCTGATGCTGGTGAGATGAAAGCCACAAGTAGATATGTCTTCACACTTGGTGGTGGTGTTGTTTCCTAGAAGTCTTGCAAGCAGACGATCTTAACAAGATCGACTATGGATGCAGAACTCACAACATTAGACACATCATGCGTCGAAACGGAATGGCTTCGAGAGCTTTCGATGGATTTGCCAGTGGTTGATAAACCAGTCCCGGCTGTCCTTATGAACTGTGACAATCAAACTGTCATTGCCAAGGCTAAGAGTTCAAAGGACAATATGAAATCCACAAAGCACATAAGAAGAAGATTGAAATTTGTCAGATTCCGTACAAAACTAAACCAGCTTGAGCTCAAGGAGATTCACCTTAATGGACGTAAATTCACGTGGTCGAACGAAAGGGGGAGGCCAACCCTTGAGAAGATTGATCATATCTTTTGCACCAATTCATGGGAGAAGGATCATCCCTCAAGTTTTCTAGCGGCATTGGGATCCGCAATATCGGACCACTGTCCCCTCCTCCTGGACCTAGACACAGACTTCAGATTTGGAAAGCGCTTTCGCTTCGAGGCTTTTTGGGCCAAGGCCGAGGGCTTTTTTCACACGGTCCCAGAAGCGTGGAACTCTATCTCATCCATTGGGAACCCATATGTAGTGTTGGATAACAAGCTAAGAGCAACAGACAAGAAATTGCAAAGCTGGAGCGACGGGTGGATCGATAACGTCAAACTACGAATCTCCATTGCTCTGGAGATCATTATGCGGTTGGACGTGGCCATGGACACGAGGCAACTGACGGCCGGGGAAATCAACCTAAGGAGAACCTTGAAACACAAACTACTTGGCTTGTGCTCGCTGGAACGCTCCATAGCACGGCGAAGATCCAGACTGCTATATCTGCGCGAGGGAGACGCCAATACCTCATTCTTCCAGCAGCATGCACGCCATCGGACTAGAAAGAACATGATTCTCACTCTAAAGCATAACGACCGGATCATCACAGGCTAGGAGGAGCTGACCGAAGTAGTGGACAACTTCTATGACGACCTATTCGGTCACGCCCCGGTGAGGGCACACTCCCTGGACCTAGACAAATTGGAAATGCCGAGCAAGCTACTGGATCACCTTGAGAGGCCGTTTTTGGCGCAAGTGGAGAGGGTAGTAAAAGCGATGCCACTTGACAAGGCTCCGGGGCCGGATGGATTCACCGGTCGGTTTTACGCTACATGCGATTTCATGCGAGCTATGGACATGTTCCACCGTAATGACATGAGAGGCCTCGGTGCAATAAACAAGGCCATAGTCACTCTACTACCCAAGAGGGCAGGCGCCATAGAACTAAAAGACTTCCGACCGGTGAGCCTAGTACATGGAGCCATCAAGATCTTTGACAAGGTACTTGCGGACAGACTTGTGGAGGAGCTGCCAACCATTGTGGGAACACACCAGAGCGCTTTTGTTAAAGGAAGGCTACTGCATGACAACTTCATGTAGGTCCAAAGCACGACGCGTAGGCTCCATGCTATTAAAGAACCTTCTATCATGCTACAGCTGGACATCACCAAAGTGTTCGACTCGGTACAATGGCCTTTCCTCATTGAGACGTTGACAAAGCTCGGCTTTGGTCGAAAGTGGGTGTCAGGATTTGTGGGTTGTTAGGAACTACAACCACTAAGATTGCAGTCAATGGTATACCAGGGAGGAGTATATACAACTGCCAAGGGCTATGCCAGGGAGATCCGGTATCTCCAATGCTTTTCATCATGATCATGGAGCCCCTCCAAAAAATGTTCGAGCTAGCCACAACCCGAGGCCTACTTTCTCCTCTGGCAAGAACAAGAATAAGGCAAAGGATATCTATGTTTGCAGACGATGTGATGATCTTCATCAAGCCGCAGGACGTGGAATTAAGGACTTGCTCGAGAATATTGGAGATGTTCGGTGAAGCATCGGGCCTCAAGGTCAAACTCCTGAAGAGTGCGACAATCCCCATACGCTGCTCAAGTGATGATGTAGCGGCAGTCCAATCTACTATGAGATGTCAGATTGGATCCTTCCCATGCAAGTACCTCGGCTCACCACTAACCCTCAGGAAACAAACATCAGCACAGTTGCATGATCTGGTGGACCAACTGGTCGCACGCTTGCCCACATGGCAAGCATCATCCCTACCCAAAAGTGGACGTCTGTTGTTGGTGCAGTCGGTATTGCGCGGTCCCGATCCACGCGATGATGGCACTAGACATCCCGAAAAAAACGCTTATGGCAATGACGAAAATATGCAGAGGATTCTTGTGGTGTGGAAAAGACAAGGCCAACAATGGAAACTGCACAATGGCGTGGGACACCATATGCACACCGAAGTGGGCAGGAGGCCTAGGACTACCAAACCTCGGATGGTTAAACTGTGCTATGCAGGCAAGATGGCCGTGGTTGCAACGTATAGACCCCTTGCGGCCTTGGAGTGAGTTCCAAATCAAGGTACCCAAAGAATCCATGGAACTGTTCAAAGCGGCAGCCAGAACCACTATTGGAAATGGACGCACTGCCTTGTTCTGGGAGGATCGTTGGCTTCAGGGATACCGCGTACAAGAGCTGGCACCGGGGATATACGGGGACGTGCCGAACAGAATCAGGAAGATGAGAACTATACAGGGCGCGCTAGCACATGGTTCCTGGGCGCGTGACTTTGGCTTGGAGCTGACGGAGGTGCGGCTGCTTGAGTTCTTCAATATATGGGACCGCACGGCCACAGTCCAGCTAGACGACATGATCCCGGACACAGTAATATGGGCGTGGGAAAAGGACGGATGTTTCTCAACAAGATCAACATATGCCGCCAAGTTCTAGGGGAAGGAAGTATTACCGACAGCAAACTTTACATGGAAATCGTGAGCCCCCCTCCGATGCAAATTCTTCTCCTGGCTAGCCATCAAGAATAGATGTTGGACGTCCGATCGCCTAGCGCGAAGGGGACTTCCCCACCAAGACAAGTGTCCATTCTGCCATCAACATGATGAGACGATCAACCACTTACTCCTACAGTGTGTCTTCTCGAGACAAATGTGGACGGTAATAGGCACGGTGATGGAGTCGCCCACGTACGCGCCCAACCAGCTGGACGTCCTAACAGATTGGTGCACCAACAGGACAAGCAATCGGCATTCGGACAAGGACAACAGAACGATCACCATGCTGGGTATGTGGACACTATGGAAGCACCGGAAGGCAATCATGTTCGACGGAGCAACACCCTCCTTACATCGGGTCATCAAAACCATAAGCGAGCGGGTTTAATCAAGGACGACCTCGACCATTTCGTAGTGGAGATAGCTAGGTGGATTAGCATGAGAGATGAGTAGGACAGCTAGGCCGGTTGTGGCCGGGTAGTGTTTGCATGTAATTGTATGTAACACTACTTCTGGAGGGTTTCTTTCATCCCTTTCCTTCTTTAATAGATGATATGCACACTCATGCATATTCTAGTTATGAGGGAATCAAGAGCACACTCGTTATTGCACTAACCCATCGCCTCTGTGGCCTGCATGGGCGTGGCCCCAGCAGCGCCAGGCTCCACGCAAAGAACAAGGAACCTGATGGACCTGATGCAAAGCATCTTATGGGCATCACCATGAACCCATCAAACGCCACAAGCTTCAAGTGGACCATTGACAAGGGCACGTGCAGCACCCGAGGTGACATCCTTCCTATATGAGCTTCCTATACTTGCATGTGAGACATGACTTCTACCTCAAGGAGGAACGCTATGTGTAGTTAGGTGTGATGAAATCGAGCATGGAAAGGCAAGGAAAGAAGGCCAGGCTACAAAGAAGACGGGACTCGAAGAGCAGAGTACCTACCTAGGGGGCCAACCAGCCAACAACAGAAAAGTCGAACTATCTGACTTGGGGTCCAACCCAATGCCGACTTAACCGAGCTCTCTGGATGAAGTCAGATGGTCCAACATAATTTATCTGACATAACATCCGACATGTCAAATAATCTGACATTATGTCCGACTTACAAGCCTCGCTGGATCATGTGTCGGACTATCCGACATGTCTGCGCTCAGTGAAAGGGGCCACGTGCCTGTGTACCTTTCCCTCTTTGGTTAGACTATATAAACAGTACTCCTCCATTCTAGGGTTAGCAAAGCATAAACTAAAAACTTGAGACTTGCTCAATCCATCTCCTCTTAAGAGGTTCAAGTCCTCATCACTGGGGAAGAATCCCTTGGATTCCAAGGCCTCCATCTCTCATAGAGATTTGGGGGGAAATATCTCTCAAGCTCTCCATACCTCCTAGAGATTGGGGAAGAACTACCCTTGTTTCCTTTACTTTCCAATGCTTTTTGTGGATCTAAGATGCGCCTCTTGTATTGACCTAGGATTTTAGGCTAATTGGAGTGGATCTTGTCCTATTGAGTGTTTTCCTCTTGTTTTTTCCTTATTTGCACTTGCACCCTCTCAATCCACCTTCAATTCGTGAAGACCGAACCACACTTGCCCCATATCGTTTGGTATCATGAGCAATGTTGCCACGAATTGGAACCCCACCCCCTCATATTTATAGCCTAATTTGGTTTATTCTTCCCAATTACAAAAATCCCCATAAAAATATCCTCACCCAATTTCGAGCAATTTGTTGTTTCCGGTGATGTTTTGGTTGGACTTGATCCATGGATCCGTGTTGTGCGAGTCAATCTACCTTTGATTTGTGTTTCCCTAGCCAATTCTCCCCCAAAATTTTCCTTTTCTCCCTCCAATTTCGAGTTCTTCCTCGATCTGAGCAGTAGCTTCCTGGACAAAGTCAGATTATCCGACTTGTCGAAACATTCCGACTTCATGTCCGGCTTCACCCAGGAGCGCACGGTGACGGCTACAACGAGTGGAAGGCATCTTCGACGGCTTCAGACCAAGGGCTTCTTCGACAAGCACAAGTACCCCTACACCGCCCCATCTACCACCAAGCTCGCCTATGACGGCGATCGATCCATCCTGTTGACACCTTTAAAGGAAGCAAGGTCGGTCCCCTCCAAGTTTATAACAGTAGAGGTGTCGACGAGGTATATCATTTCATCACACAACTTTGCCTTCCTTGCCACTACCCTTGTGAGCCATTCCATTTTTTGCAATTACCTTGAACCTACCGAGACTAGCTTATCGAGTATTGTCAGGTATCGCTCACGTGCCTTACACAACTTTTTTATCTCATTGATCATTTGGTATCTTGTGAGGTGTGTTTTCTATCCTCGCATTATCTTGATGGCAATGTTCTTGTAGTGTTGATCTTGGCTCAAAGAATAAAGGCAAAAGGAAGAAAAGTATCACAAAAAAGAGAAAGAAGAAGCTTGTTAGCAAAAGGTGCAAAGAGCAATAGAAATACAAGTGCCAAGGATACTCGTAGGAAAACATCAAGTTTTGGCAGTAGCAGAGTAGTCAAGTGGTCGAACTATTGCCCTCTACGTGCAATCAAGCTAGCGTCTCTCCTCAAGTTTGTGCACCATGAGCTTAGTCTTCTTTGGGACAATTTTGTATTGCTCATTTTCTTGGTTGCACAAGCCTCAATATCTTTGCACGTGCGTATTTTTCTTTTGCCTCTCTATCCTCATTTGTGATATCCAACCATACAACAAGATAGCGGATTTCCAACCATACAACACCTTACACAAGTTGGTTCATCAAGAAAGCAAGGTGAAACATCAAGTTCAAGATGACATCAAGTACTCCAGGTGCTCCCCCTACCCATCAAGAAACTTCATCACCAACTCTCAAGCTTCTACAAGTGCGGAATCTTATATTCGAGCTACACCCACTACTGGTGGTCCATCAAGCTCAAGGCCGTTGGCAACTACATCAAGTCGCTCTCCTCCAAGTACTATCAAGCCAAGTGCTCCCCCAAATGCAATATTCCAAGGGACTCCACCGGCAAGACAAGCCAAATCCAATGCTTTACATGCAAAGGAGTGGTCACAAGACCTATGAGTGCCCTACAAGAGGCACTATGATCCTCAATGTCGATGGAGAGTACAAATCTTATAGTGAAGGAGAATTGGAACCTTTGGATCATGTTGCTCCACACCGACAAGTCAATTAAGCTAAAGATGATCAAGTCTTTTATGACAATGACTCAACTCCCACAAGAGTTGTCTCCAAGATCCCGACACTTCAACAACAAAATGACGATGATCAAAGATGCCATATCTTCCACATCAAATAAGGAATCCAAGGAAGATCCATCAAGGACATCATTGATGGTGGTAGTTGGCACAATTTGTGCAAGTGAATAATTATGCTCCAAGTTGCATCTTACAAAGAAGTGCCATCCTCATCCATACAAGGTCCAATGGCTTAGTGACTCCGACACTATCAAAGCGAAACACACGGTTGAAATCTCCCTCAAGGTTGGAGCATATTAAGATACCTTGGAACGTGACGTGGTCCCAATGACCGTTTGCCATCTTCCATTGGGCCGCCCTTGGCAATTCGACATTATAGTTTCAAACGGAAGGGCAAAAAATGTGTGCTTCATCCCATGATCAAGAAGAGACTAGTAAGGGAGTGACCCACCAGAAAGTTATATAATCATTAGCTGGTTATCCCTAGGCGGGTCTGGCCAGGTCAAGGATATGGACGCCATTTGCTCTTCTCTAAAGCCTTCTCAAGGCATTTGTATGATTTAGCTGTCAAAGGTATATTTGCTTCTGTTATATGAGTTATATCTTGGTCGTATGACCCTTGCATGGTATTCATTTATTAATTTGACTCTCCGGAGTTGTATATGCATGTTCTTGCGGATCTGTATTGGAATTATGTTGTCATACTTGCTTTCCACCCACATGGCGTGCACGTTGCTGTTTGAAGGTGGTGTCTTAGGATCGATATTATGCTGTTTGAAGGTGGTGTCTTAGGATCGATATTATACAGATGTTGGCGGATGCACTAGATCTGCATATTGCGGGTCCCGGGGCGCTACACAGGGCCGCTGCCCTGGCATACGTCTAGCCTCCACTCTTTACACAGCTCCCCTTCACAGTCCTCTAGGGCCACTATAGGGATGTAAGTGGCAAATAAATGGCGTCCGCAATCCCGTTTAGTTAGTTTTTGCTAGCTTGATAGTTCATTTTCCTCAAACAAACTTTAAACCTTTTTGAACTATCATATCATAAGTGGACTTTAAACGGGACCCGGTTGACATCCCTAGGCCACTGCCCCGCCATACTCCACCTGCAAGTAGGCCACGCAACCGCATAGCCGCATGACCTGACTGCCTCGTAACCCAAGCCACACCAGACAATTGCCAGCGGCCCCCAATGGCCATCCCGACAGACACGCCAAATCAACTCCAAGAGTCACACCAGCCAAGTCGACACAGACCACCACTCAATCAGCATCAAGCCATTGATCGTCTTCGTACTGTCACTATCTCCATTGTCCCGACATTCGATCCCACTGCTGCGGAAGCACCGCACCATCTCCCGGGCCCACCGCCCAAGCATCGAACACCCAAATCCACTCCTGGCCTGAACCACTCAAGCGCATGCCTCACTTCCAGCAGCATCTAATCATTCATATTCAAAGCAGCAAACTTATGTCCTTTATTTTACCTTTTTGTATCTCCGCGGTGCACCTAAGATATACCTCACATCCTCAATTTCTCATTTTATGTTATCGGTAAGTCCTCCATCAAAGAGTGGCAGCAAACTTATGTTCTTTATTTTACCATTTCGTATCTCTGGAGTGCACCTAAGATATACTGCAACATTCTCAGATTCTCATTTTATGTTAGCGATAAGTCCTCCACCGAAGGGTGGCAGAGTTGCTGCATGCACAAACATGAACAGTTTTAAGCTGGAAACGTCTACCAAGTGGAAAATGTGCCTCATTGTCAGAACATGCTGAACTATAACACAATCTTTCGCTTCGCATCTTTTGGCAGCTAGATGAGGAAAAAGAAAAAAATATCGTATGTCAGATTTGTTTGGCTACTTCTAGATGCTTCCACTCTAGTGTAGTATTTCTTTTCTTTTCTACCCTACCTACAGTAGCTATGAATAGAATGGTGAATCTTAAATAATGTTTTTCTAGAGTGTTCCAGCTATAAGTAGAAGTATGTAAAGGCTTCCCAAAGCCCTATAAATAGGGGTCCTCACCTCTACTTTGTAACCAGACTATGTACCCCACTACCTATAATAGAACTTGGTATTTTTATCTAAGATCTTGGAGTAGATCTTGTGCTCTAGGAGTTCCGAATTGAACTCCAGCTGCCATATTGGCCTACATTCGCCTCTAGAGCGATATCTAGCGCAGCACGTTGAAGTAGTTCCTTCAACTCTTGTGTTGTACACTTTGTAGCAGCAAGGTGGAGTTGCTCCTCCACAACCCTGTGCTGCTTCACAAACAAAAGCCCTATATTACAGATTGCGATCATCACCACATTATTAGATAATTTAGACTGAACAACCTAACTCTGAATGCTATCACGCAGCAGCAGTAGGGGCACCCACTCACTGTGGCTACACGATCACGGAGAATAATGATCAGAAGTGTTACCAACGAAACAATTTAAAACATTGACAAACATAAACAAGTGTACTGGAATCTAAATTTCTACATTTCCAAACTCTGCTACTCTTCCATTTGGCCAGATGTTAGGCTCAGGACACAACTTAACCAATTTGATGCATTAAAAATGACAGATTGCTTCAAAGGATTACAAAAACATCAACAGGTGTAGTGCAAGAGAATGTCCTTATATCAGCGAAGCGAAAAGGATATCCCTTTCTTCGACAATGATTAAACCATACATAAGAAATCTAATTAAAAAGACTAACCTGTTTGGCATTGCATTGTAGTTAGAAGAAGTGCCGTTGTACATCAAAGGTTCTGTTGGGTGTGGCTCGGTCTTATTTCCAATGAGCTCTATCTTCATTGGCTTCCCATCAAGCAGAACACCATTATATCTCTCAATAGCATCCAAAGCATCTACTTTTCTTGCAAAGACAACTTCCGCACTTCCCTAACAAGAAAAGAGTCAAGAAAGATCTGTGGTGTAGAAACTACAGATGATATATGATACTTGGAGAAGACATTGCTCAACAATCTACCTGAGACTTCCCATCCTTATCGTAGTTAACAGAATAACGTTTGAGCTCACCAATCTCTGAAAAGAGTTCCTGACAAGATAAAGAAAAAACAAAGCCCATCGGCTACAATCACATAACAATTAAATTATGTGCTTAAAACAAATGTAGAGTTACGTGTTGTTCGCTTTGGTCACAAATTCATAATACTTCTTTACTTCTCATGATGAGTAATTTCACTTTGGGCCATGTATTATGGGACTTGGGTTACTTTGAAGAACAAAATAAATAATAAATAAATTGGAAGTATGATATTTGTATAAATATATCACAAATTCACAATGACCATGTTTAGAATGGACATTATCGCACTGACAACTAATCAGGCCTATGTGGTCACACCGAACATGGTTCAATGCTACATAATGGTACAAGTATGCATGGTTCAAAGTGCAACGATTTCATTAAGTGGTTCAGAGTGACTCAACTTTTATAACATCCATGTTGCAGTTGGGCCCATAGTTTTTATCACAATATAAACATGCCATGCCATGGTAAAACTCGCAAAAATATAATTGTACATTTGTGATCAATCTGTTTGTACAATCTTTGTGTAACCCACTCTATATATTCAAATATACAGTTTTACTATTCTACAACTTCCATAACCTGACTGTAGAGGCAGTACAAAAGATCGAGTCAAGGCAGGACACATTGTTATTGGAAGGCAGTGCAAAACTAGCTGTAGAATAAGTATTATGCAACCGGTTGCAGAATAGTAATAATCTATTTTAAATATATTATTTATCAAAGACTGGAAAGCAAGATCATATTCTTCCGTGGTGATCAGAACTCGTTTGGAGGGAGTACATGAGCTCAATCTGTCACATGGAATTATGAAATCTGTGGACCAATAATCATGGAGATTAAGAGATGGTCTCTCAAGGAACACTTCACACTAAAATTATTAACAGATGGTCAAGACCTGAACTATTCCAACACTGAAAATTTGTATGAAATTCAGAGAACAAGCAGGATTAAGCCGCTTAGATCTGGGTTTCTATTACATGGAAAGGAAGAAGGTAGGTACAGCACGCCACAGGCGGCTAGGGTTTAACCCAATTACAAAAGCATAACCGAAAATGAACGAGGAGAGGGCTTTATAGCCACTACAGTGCGGGAGCAAGTGAAAAGTAGAGCAACAGGAATTAAAGCAAGTGGGCCATTGTCGGACGATCAACAGCGATACCAAGGGCTTGGTGCTTCGGATGGTCGATCAACGGTTAAGGAAGCAGCCCATTGGCGAAGCAGTGTCGTGCGCCATCAGCCGATGGATCAAAGATCAACGTGAAAAACAAGCTACCAAGCAAGGGAACAATAGAAGTGGATATCTTTAGTTAACTTCAGAACAGGGCCTGACAATTCGAATAGAAGTGGATATCTTCAGTTAACTTCAGAACAGGGCCTGACAATTGCCCCCAGCTGAGACAGTACTTGTCCTCAAGGCTGGAAAGATGGAAAAACCTTCTGGACAAACGCCGAATCTTCCCATGTTGCTGCTTCCACCGGTAGATTGGCCCATTTGATCAGCCAGCGAACAACTGGGATGCTGATTGCAACCTGTGGCCTGCGAATGAGCTTCCTCTCTAGCACAGCTTCAGGCTCCATCTGTATTACGCCATCAACATTCACTAATGGGACATGAGGAGAGGGAATGACCTGAGGTCCAAGGTGTGTCTTGAGCTGGCTGACATGGAATGTGGGGTGCAGCTGACACCCTTCTGGTAGGAGCAGTTTGTATGTGGTATTCCCAATTTGTTCAATTACTCTGAAAGGCCCATAAAACTTGAGTGTAATTTCACATGCTTATGTAAACTCAGTGATGTGTGTCTATAGGGCTGCGGCTTGAGATATGCCACATCACAAGTTTGAAAAGATTTGTCTTAACTTTTTCTATCAGCATAACACTTCATTCTTTGTTGTGCCTTTAGTAAGTTGCCCTTTATGATTTCTTAGGCTGCTTGTCTGCTCTGAAGCAATGTGTCACTTCACATATAGAATCAAGAAGAGCAGATTCAGCAACCATAGGAGGAGACAATCCATAAAGAGCTTGGGATGGTGTGATTTCAGAGAAGTATGGAAGGTGGTGTTGTAACGCCCCGAGACCGATGCGCCACATGTCTTCCAGTTATTCGCCGTCGTTGCCATGTCATTCGCTTGCGTGTTGCACTTTGCCATGTCATCATGTGCATTTCATCTGCATGTTTTCAAAACTTGCATTCGTTCAGGTCTCCCAGTTCTATCCATTGTCCGTTCTGAGCCGAGACACACTCGCCCGCGCCCGCGGCACCTCCGAAATATTATTTTATAAGTGGCACAAAAATGTTCTCGGAATGGGATGAAACTTGGCGTGCGGTCTTATTATAGTCTAGGTAGACCGCCTGTCAAATTTCGTTGCATTCGGAGTCCGTTTGATAGCCCAACCGTTAAACATATAGCCGCAATATAGCCGGTCAAACGTCGGACGTTTTCGGTCTCCGGAAACTGCCGCCGGGCATCTCTCTCTCCCCTCTTCTCAGCCCATCTCTCTCTAACACAGCCCACTAGCCCCTCACCTAGTCCCCCTATGTCCGGAGCCGCACGATCGCGATCGTATGGTCCGAAACCCCCCCCCCCAAAAAAAACCCCTAAACCTAGCCCCCCTGCCTATTTAAACACCTTCCCCCTCTCCAAATTTGGTGAACCCTATCCCCTACCTCTTCCC
>NC_041383.1:343611892-343618906 GCF_002162155.2 Triticum dicoccoides | reverse complement strand
TCGCCCCCACCTCTGCCTTCGCCGCCACGGCCCTCCGGCGACCACCAGGCCGCCGTCGGACCTCCTCCGCCGACCGCCCTCGCCGGATCTCTCCCGCAGGGCCCCGTTCCAGCTCCTCCCCACCGCCAGCAGCCACCGGAGGTCGTCGTCGTCCCAAGCCGGAAGCTCCGCCGCCGCTCGAAGCTGCCACCATCGTCCCGCGCCGTCGCCCCGCCTGTCCCGGCCTCACCCTCGAGCCGTTCTCCGGCGAGATCCAGATCGGGACCGCCCGGGTCTGCTCGCCGCCGGAATCACCCCGATCCGCCCTGCCGCTGTCGTCCCATCGGCGGCGGCCACGCCTTGCCACCGACGCGTGGGCCCGGCCTCCCGCACCCCTGAACCGGAGAAGGCCGCCTGAACCGGTCGGTTCCTCTGAACCAGACCGACCCGTTAGAACCACCCCGAACCAGGCGCCGGCTTTCTCCAACCCGTCCCCGAGCCGGCCCATGGGCACTAGGTGAGCACCCAGCAGCTATCCCCCGCCCTGTGCGTTGTTTAGTTATCCGACGCTCAGTTTTCAGTCCAGCAAATTCGCGTAAGTCCCTGTTTGTGAACATCATATTAGCATGTTTGAATGGTTGTAACTTTGTGCATGTTTGTCCGTTGGTGATGATCTGCATATGAAAATGTTGTGCTCTTCGTGCTCTACATGATAGTTGCATTTGCATTCATGTTAGGTATCATCTTGATTCCATAATCATCGCTTCAAAAGTGCTAAGTGATATTAAGTGCAGAAAACTGTTATAACTTGCCATTTTGTCTTTTTCATAGCATTTTGGGTGATTTTCTTTTGAGTAACATGCCTAAATGTTTAGAAGCATAATTATGTCATCATTGCCATGGTGTAACCCACTTATCATGATATGCATTGTTGTGACTAGCACAAGCTTGCCAAGTGACCTACTCGTTGTTTACTGTTTTCAGAGACTTCGTTAATTCTGGTTAAGTCTGAATCTGTTATATTGTGATGCCATGTTTACTTGTTGCTACCAACAAATCCATGCATAATCTGAAGATGTTCAGTAATCATGTTTTGAAGTCCATGTTATGCTCTATCCATCCATGCCCTTGTTTGCAATTACAGCCTACTGTAGCTTGTTCTTTTCATGCTCTCAAATTGTTTTAAAATATACCCGTCAGCCTGTTAGCAGCAAGTTCATTTTTGCCGAGTGCATAGTTAGTGTTCTATGCATCCTATGACCATATTCCTGACATGAGCAGATGCACAAACATGCCATCTTACTGTTGGTTATATTTGCATGCCATGATATGTTGTGTGTTGAGTTAAACAAGCTTGCAAACATGCCTACTTAATTTTGTTTCTGCCATGTCCAGTAAATTCCACTAAGTCTGAAAAACTGTTATCATTTGCAATCTTGCCATGATGTTTTAAACTTGTTCTAGTGGTTTTCAGCAGTAGCTCAGTAATCATGTTTTGCAGTGCTTGACATGTACTTCAATGTCATGCCCTTGGTTGCCATGTAAACTTGTTGTAGCCTCACTCAAATTTGCTTTCAGGTGGTCATCATGCTAAATCTGTCAACCTGTTAACAGCATGTTTCATTTTGCAAAAATCATAGTAAATAATATATGCATCATATGGAGTTGTGCCCATGTAGTAAGTTGGAGTATGCCATGTCTGCTACATGCTCATGTCCTTTGCATAAATATTAAAATTGATGTGCTTGTTGTTATGTGCCTCCAAAGTCAGCATCATAATGTTACTGTTTTGCATTCCCAGATTTTCACTAAGTCTAGACTAGAATCTGCTATTTCATGTTTGCATCTTGTCTTGATGAATGCCATGAACTTGTTGCTCCTATGTGTATGCCATGTTGCATTATTTGAGCTCCATGAGATGTACTAGCATGCTATACCTTTTGATGCTATCTTCATGCATTGTGGCATCCTTGTTTCATGCCTCCAACATGCCATCATATTAACTCTGCTCATGCATATGCCCAGTTTTTCTGCAAGTACTAATCTGTAACAGAACTTTACTTTTTGCATTGATCATATTGGTTCAATCTTGATGCCTATGAACCTGGACCTTAATGAGATTTGAAGCATGTTATCTGTACTTTGAGTGCATATCAAGTTTGTGGCCATATAATTCCTGTAGCATGTTGTTTTGATGCTTGCAACGTGCCTAGTTACTGTTTTAGGCAGATTGTTGTTATATCTTATTTTAAGTGTATATGTTGAACCGTTGCTCCGTTTTGAGCATGCTCTATATGAAAGTTGCTTGGTTTGGCATGTAGTTTCATCATGTCATGTTGCATCCTTGATTTGAGCATGTGTGCTTGATGTTTAAACGCATTTTGCATCAATGCCATGTTTAACTTGTTTTGCTCATATCTTCTAGGTCGTAGCTCCGAATTAAATGAACCTTATATGTAACTTGATTAGAAAAACGTGTAGACCATCATGATGCATATTAACTTGTTGTTTAACAACTTCAACATAATGTGTTATCAGATATGGACCAATTTCGAAATTTGCACATGGGGAATTTCCGGAATTGGTGTATGTTGATTCCGGCCTCATTTAAACTTGCTTTGATGTGGGGTTCTTGTATGCATCATCTTTTGCCATGAGTAGCATCATGTAGCCTTGTCATGCATCATACTTGAATGAGCATCATGCCATGTTATGTGTTGTGTGTTTACCATGTTGTTTGCTCCTTTCTGGTTGTGCTTCTTCTTGATAATTCTTGTTTTGTTACGATCATGAGGATTCGTTCAACTACACTTGGTTCGTCTACACCTGTTCGTCTTCTTCATGGACTTGTTCTTCTTCCTAGCGGGATTTCAGGCAAGCTGACCGTCACCTTGGATCTCACTACTATCTTTGCTATGCTAGTTGTCTCGATGCTATCGCTATGTCGCCCTACCTACCACTTGTTTATCAAGCCTCCCAAATTGCCATGACAGCCTCTAACCTTTTCCATCATCCTAGCAAACCGTTGTTTGGCTATGTTACCGCTTTGCTCAGCCCTTCTTATAGTGTTGCTAGTTGCAGGTGCAGTGCAGGTTATTCCATGTTGAAACATGGATATCTTGGGATATCACAATATCTTTTATTTAATTAATGCATCTATATACTTGGTAAAGGGTGGAAGGCTCGGCCTTTTGCCTGGTGTTTTGTTCCACTCTTGCCGCCCTAGTTTCCGTCATACCGGTGTTATGTTCCTTGATTTTGCGTTCCTAACACGGTTGGGGTTTATGGGCTCCCCTTAACAGTTCGCTTTGAATAAAACTTTTCCAGCAAGGCCCAACATTGGTTTTACCATTTGCCTAATAACAACTAAAACTTGCATAGGGACCTGCCGGCCCCCGAGGTCTCTTAATCAACCCCCCCGGGTCAGTGCTCCTCATGAGTGTTGGTCCACCTACCTAGCAGTCGGCGGTGCCGCCTTGGGGCAACTCGATGGTATTTTGGCTACCATCCACTTCACATAGACGGTGTTGTCCTGAGAATGAGATACGCGCAGCTCGTATCGGGGTATCGACGCACCGGGTGGTCTTGTTGGACTTGTTTTACCATTGTCGAAATGTCTTGTGAACCAGGATTCCGAGCTTGATCGGGTTGTTCTCGGAGGAGGATTTTCCTCCGTTGATCGTGAGAGTTTGTGATGGACTAAGTTGGGACACCCCTGCAGGGTTTAATCTTTCGAAAGCCGTGCCCGCGGTTATGTGGCAGATGGGAATTTTTAATATCCAATTGTACAGAACTTGACACCAGATCCGAACTAAAATACACCAACCGCGTGCGCAACCGTGACCTTCTCTTTTCGGATGAGTCGAGAAGAGAACACTGTGGGGTTATGTTTGAACGTAAGTAGTTCAGGATCACTTCTTGGTCATTACTAGTTTGCGACCGTTTGCGTAGTTTCTCATCTTATTCTTGTACTCGTAAGTTAGCCACCATACAATGCTTAGTGTTGCTGCAACCCCACCACATACCCATGGTAATGGGATTGCTGAGTCCTCGTGGCTCATAGATTACTACAACAACAGTTGCACGTATAGGTAATGCGATGCTCATGACGTGAGAGCGATGTTTACTTGTTTTAGAGTTCTTCTGCTTCTTTGATCAGGAGATAGGTTCCTGGTCGGCAGCCTGGGTTAGCAGGGTGGATGTCAGTTTGAGTTTCTATTTGTTTCATCTTTAGTCGGATGTCACTCTTATATATGTTGTTTGATGTTTTCATGTGGCATTGTATGCCTTTCGTATGTATCCCCGTCCATTATGTAATGGTACGATGTAATGATATCCACCTTGCAAAGCGTCTTCAATATGCGGCTCTATCCTTGGTGGGGCCTTCGAGTTCCTCTCGGATAGGATCGCATATTGGGCGTGACAGGTGATGTACCACCACTCTGCCAAAGTGAGCCACAGCTCATCCATTTCTTTGGTTGTTGAAAGCTCATGTATCTTAAATAGATTTCCAAGCACGGATTCACTCTTTCGGTTTGACCATCAGGTTACGAGTCATAGGATGTGTCGAGGTGGAGCTTTACACTCGAAAATTTCAACAGTTGCTACCAAAGATGACTAATGAATATCATGCTTGTCAGTCACAATCACAGTCCGCAAGACAAGTAATGTAAATATGTTGTGAGAGAAAGCTTTAGCCACACTTTTCACGTAGTAGGATGTTTCATGGAATAAAGTGAGAATATTTAGTAAATCTATCAACCACCACCAATATCATGTCCTTATCCACTACCCCTATAAAAGAACCAAAGGGGGCAGATCCAAACTATCTCAACCATTTAATCATGCGATTTAGCGGTCCATAATCTCCCAATGTTGAGCGCCAGCAAGCCACCAATCCCATCGATCAACCCCTAATCTTGCACGGTTAAGCCACTAATCTTGCTCCTGCCTCTCCCCACTCATCCTGCCCACCTCTCCCGTTCAGACGGTACACACGACGCAAGGCGCCCCCATCGCTGATGCCAGAACCACATAGGTCAGGGCCGCCAACGGCGACCGTCGTTGCCGACCAAATTCAAAGCACCCCGTCTCCCCGATGGAAACAGTGCCTCGGTGATGGATTCTGCAGCGTGGGACATGACTCTCCTGCTGCTGCAAGGCTGCTTCGACCCAGTGTACGTCGTTGCCCTGCGTTTTGGTGAGCAGATACGCCAAGCCAGATCATAATGCCATGTGTGCAATATGGGATAGTGAGTTAAGAAGGTAATGTTGGGAGACCATGTTGAGGGCATGGTGTTTTGTTCCACTTGAGCCGACCTAGGACCCAGGATCTTGGGCACTTACGTTCAAGAATGAGCGCTCTAACCACGTGTGGGAGTGGTGTATGCCCCCCCACCCACCCCCCACGGGTACTCGAAACTGTAGACTTTTCCAGGAGCCGCACGCTGGTTTTACTTTTGTTTCTTCCATTCGGATCCACTAGGTGGTTGACCACAATTAGGGGCTACAACCCCTGGTGGTTCACAAATTGTGGACAGGCAGACGGCTGACCTCAGTTCGAGGCAACAGTCAATCCTGACCGCTTCCCACTCACGATTGAGCCCTGACTCGGAGAGCCGGTAGGACACTTGATTGATTCGCCGGGTGGCTTTCTAGTCTTGGATATACCTAGGGCAACAACGTGCATGTTTCAAATCTTCAGGTTCATACCTATAATGGACCAGCAGGTGGTTTTGACGGGCATGTGTGTGGGTAAATTGGTGCAACCCTGCAGGGATAAATCTATTTGGATAGCCGTGTCCATGGTTATGGACAACTTGAGTCGGTCGATTTGATCATAGCACAACTTCAACTTGTAATCTCTAAAACTTGCCCACCCTTAATATTGTTAGTTAATAGAGTTGCACAACTTCAAATAATTAATAAAAGATGCCAAGTAAGTTGATGCGGAGCATCCTATGGACATCACCATGTCAAGAGTCCATTTGGCAAGTGACACGGGCAACATCTACTTCATACATACAAAGGTGAATCATCTCCTTCACACGTGTCCACTTGTACCTTTCGAGGATGGTATACTACTTGACCCCTCTCTCATGTGCATACATAGGTGTGAGCGGAGCTACACATTCATCGAGGAGGAGTCCAAGAAGAAGAGAACATCTACACCATCCTAGAGGGAAGCCTAAAAGCGGAGAAGGAAGCGCCAAGAAGGCAGCAGCTCCCAGGCGACCCCGTGCGCACGGGCCCCTCCGACCCCGTGCCCACGGATCTCCCAGGTTGGCGGTCCTGAAGACCCCGTGGGCACGGGCGTGTACCGTGCCCACGGGACCCCCGTGTCCACGAGCCTCACGGACCCCATGCGCACGGGCTCAACGTCAGGTCTCTGGATACCCCGTGCGCACGGGCTCCACTTACCCCGTGCACACAGGGCCCCCTGAGTGTTGCTGCAGGCTTTGCCCATGTAATCCCCATTTCGCCCCTGCTTACCCCTTCATCCCCTAGGACTATATATACTCCATCTTCTCCATTTAGACTTAGCTAAGAATAGATCTAGACATTGGAGCTTAGCTCATGTACCTCCCCTTGTGGGATTCCTCTTGAGAGAGAAGGCTCCATTGGGGAAGATCCCTAGGGATTCAAGACCTCCTTGTGGGAAGGATCTATCTAGATCATTAAGACATCATCTCCTTTAGATTTGAGATGAACTCTATCATGTATCTTTCTTTTGTTGTTCTTGTACCTTTGTGGATCTTGTGTAGATGTGAGTCTAGTGGATGTGTGATTTGGGCTTGTTCTTGAGTGTTCCTTTTGTGTTTTTCCCTTTGTGTTCATCTTGTGCTTGGGGATTTCCCCTACAATTCGTGAAAATCCATCTTAGGGTTCCACCCTACAACATTATGGTATCATGAGCCGAGGTTTCTCACGAAATTGGAGTACCCCCTCCTTGTTCTCTAGCCTAATTTTGCTTGTTCTTGCCCAATTTCGAAAATTCCCACAAAAATAGCCCCAAAAAAATTCTTGCAACTTGTT
>NC_041383.1:343605518-343611393 GCF_002162155.2 Triticum dicoccoides | reverse complement strand
CACAATCCCCACCACGAACTCCTTCAAGTTTGCCCGTAAATCGCGAAATTTCTGCCCCACCGTGCCCACGGGCCCCCGCGAAGTCTCTGGTGACCCCGTGTTCTCGGTACGTGTACCGTGCGCATCCCGTGCGCACGGCCCCCCTACAGCCGCCGCGAGCACTTCACCGTTTCGGCTCTAACTTTTGCATCTGGAGTCTGTTTTTGACATTCTTTAGCTCGTTGAGTAGCTATTGACATCACCCACCCACCTAGATAGGTTCCCACATCATTTGACTCCATCAAAATTTTGACATTTTGACATCTTTGCCTAGGCCCTCCACCATACCATCCGCAAAACCACCATAGCTTTCCGCAACCTAACACATTTCGCTTCATATAGCATTTGTGATTGTTTGAGTTGTGACTTGAGTCTCCTAAGGTGTTTCGGCTACTTAGGGATGGTTGCTTCTTCATCAACCACCACCACCACTTCCTTATTGCCATCTCCGACACCACCACCGCATGTCCGACACCACCATTTGACATTTGACATTTGAGATTTTGAGTTCGCGGTTTTTCACCGTTTCCTAAGATGTTTCGGCTACTTAGGAACGGTTTGACTTTGACATCACCGCCACTCATCATCACCAAGGACGGTAACTTCGACGATACCATTGTACATATTCCTTGCCTTTGCATTGATAGCCCCGAGCCTATTGCGTACCTTACCTATCGAGACTAGCGAGTTGAGAATTGTCGGGCCACGCTATTTGTGCACCTTAGTGATATGCTTACGCTGCATAGCTAGTTTTAGCGTGCAATCATCTTGCTATCATCATTGTGCCATAAGTCTCTCCCGTGCATATCTTACATACTTGTCTCATATCATACTTGCTTGAGCATCAAGCATATCAAAAAAAAAGGGCAAAAGCTTTTAAGCAAAGATACAAAAGAGCTTGTAAGCAATAGAATAGCATTGAGCCATTTTGCATAGTACACACACTTGGAGCATACATACATAGCATACTTGGGACTGAAGACGGCACTTTTACTCTCATAGGTTAGTGCACAAAGCGTATCTTGCCCATTTGAGCAATCGAGCTAGCGTCTCTCTAGAGTTGTGCAACAAGAGCATTTTCCGTGGCTTCCACATTTTGAGCTCGTTCCTTGGTTGCACGACCCCATTTATCTATCCATGTGTGTGTTTCCGTGTGTCACCATAGCTTTGATCTATTTGCTTTACATATAATTTTGTGAATCTTCCTCAACATTTTCAATATCTTGGACTAACATTTGCTTGAATTTTGTGCCACTTGTCCTAACCAAGCCACTCGATAAGATTTAATTTGTAGGTGTGAGTGAACAAGTCAGGTACCAATTTCACTATTCTCTCAACATATAACATTGAGTGACACGGGATACATCCTCAACTTTGGGAAACGGTATCTTGATATTGTTTATCTCATTTCCTACTCACCTCTACTCGATTCTTGTGATGGATAGGCAAAGCACAACATCTTCGGTCCCATGGTGATTTGGATTTCGATCTGAGGTCGGATCTTTCCCAAGGGGGAGGGGATGATGCGGAGCATCCTATGGACATCACCATGTCAAGAGTCCATTTGGCAAATGACATGTGCGACATCTACTTCATACATACAAAGGTGAATCATCTCCTTTACATGTGTCCACTTGTACCTTTCGAGGATGGTATACTACCCCTCTCTCGTGTGCATACATAGGTGTGAGCGGAGCTACACATTCATCGAGGAGTCCAAGAAGAAGAGAACATCTACACCATCCAAGAGGGAAGACTGGAAGCGAAGAAGGAAGCGCCAAGAAGAAGGCAGCAGCTCCCAGGCGACCCCGTGCACACAGGCCCCTCCGACCCCGTGCGCACGGGCGTGTACCGTGCCCACGGGACCCCCGTGTCCACGGGCCTCACGGACCCCGTGCGCACGGGCTCATGCGTCAGGTCTCTGGATACCCCGTGCGCACGGGCTCCACTTACCCCGTGCACACGGGGCCCCCTGAGTGTTGCTGCGGGCTTTGCCCATGTAATCCCCATTTCGCCCCTGCTTACCCTTCATCCCTTAGCACTATATATACTCCTTCATCTCCTCCATTTAGACTTAGCTAAGAATAGATCTAGACATTAGAGCTTAGCTCATGTACCTCCCCTTGTGGGATTCCTCTTGAGAGAGAAGGCTCCATTGGGGTTCAAGACCTCCATTGGGGAAGATCCCTAGGGATTCGAAACCTCCTTGTGGGAAGGATCTACCTAGATCAACAAGACCTCACCTCCTTTAGATTTGAGATGAACTCTATCATGTATCTTTCCTTTTGTTGTTCTTGTACCTTTGTGGATCTTGTGTGGATGTGAGTCTAGTGGATGTGTGATTTGGGCTTGTTCTTGAGTGTTCCTCTTGTGTTTTCCCCTTTGTGTTCATCTTGTGCTTGGGGATTTCCCCTCCAATTCGTGAAAGATTCATCTTAGGGTTCCACCCTACAACGTAAGTGCCTTGGGGATTTTCTTCGTGGGTGATCCAAAGGGGAATGCAAGGCTCTGTGATGTGTAGCGATAGGATAGAAGCTCAGCATGGGTGCAGCCTGTGGGGTTGCATTGCACCCCGATTAGCGTAGTTGGTTCTTATACGCTCCCATTCCTTGTACTTGATAGACGCGAGATGTAGCGTGTCTCTATAGGTGCTGGTGCTTGCTGCCGCTAAACACCTTACCCCCTTTGATACCTGATGCATAAATAGTGTAGGTCTCAGGTAAGTATTCATCTTAGGGTTCCACCCTACAACATAAGTGCCTTGGGGATTTTCTTCGTGGGTGATCCAAAGGGGAATGCAAGGCTCTGTGATGTGTAGCGATAGGATAGAAGCTCAGCATGGGTGCAGCCTGTGGGGTTACATTGCACCACGATTAGCGTAGTTGGTTCTTATACGCTCCCATTCCTTGTACCTGATAGACGCAAGGTGTAGCGTGTCTATATAGGTGCTGGTGCTTGCTGCCGCTAAACACCTTACCCCCTTTGATACCTGATGCATAAATAGTGTAGGTCTCAGGTAAGTCTTGCGAGTACAGCTGAGTACTCACCTTGCTTAATTTACTCTTTTACATGGATTGCCGCCAATCCAGCCGACAGCGATTCAGGAAGCAGGTTTGATGATGGATGAGTTAGCTGGTTATCCCATACTCTTTTACCTGGATTGCTGCCGATCCAGCCGGCAACGATTCAGGAAGCAGGTTTGATGATGGACGACGTTAGTTGGTTATCCCAAATACAGCGGCCTGGGCAGCGATATGGATGCCTTTGCTTTAGTTTAAGCCTTCTTAAGATAACTAGTATTCTTACATGTCTAAGGTCTACTCGCTTCCGTTGTATGAGTTGTATCTTGAACGAAAGGTCGTTGTTGTATTCATTCATTAAATTTGACTCTTCGAAGTTGTTGTATATGTATATGTTGTTGTGGATTATTTCGTTATTTGTGTTGTGACACCGACCATCCTGCCACACGGCGTGCATGTTTCCAACGCGTGCGTTGTGTGAAGGACTGAAGTGGGCACCTTAGGATCGATATTATACGGAGGCTAGTGGAAGATGCTAGATCTGCATAGTGTCGAGACAGGGATGCTACAGAAACTCCTTAACTCAGTGACATTAGTGCGAGCAGGCCAGTTTTGCACAGCCTGAATTTTAACTGGATCAGTTGGCACCCCTTCAGCGGCAATCACATGACCCAGGATCAGACTGAATGAATGTCCTTTAATACCCAGTCAGCGCTAGAAAGCTCCTCAACTCAGTGACATTAGTGGGAGCAGGCCAGTTCTGCATAGCCTGAATTTCAACAGATCAGTTGACACCCCTTCAGCAGTAACCACATGACAGGGGTATTCCACCTGAGTTTGTCCAAATGAACACTTACTGAATTTAGCAAATAGTTTTTTGCTTCTGAGAATGGAAAACATAGCAGCTAAATGTTTTAAGTGCTCAGCCGTTGAGGAGCTGTAGATGTGTATATCATCAAAGGAAACCACTAGAAATTTCCTAAGATAAGATGCCAGCAAAAAATTGATCAAGGATTGAAAGGTTGCTGGTGCATTAGTAAGGCCAAAAGACATTACTATATATTCATAATGGCCCATGTAAGTTGAAAATATAGTTTTGAAATATACTCATATTTCATCCTTATTTGGTGATACCCACTCCTAGGATCAATTTTGGAAAATAGCTCCAGGAGATCTTCAATTAAAGGAATTAGATATTTGTTTTTCACAGTTTGATAAATGAAAGGGCAGACTCGGCCCTTGCTTATTCGGAAGATCAGACGGGCAAGCTACTAGCTATCACAACTTGGTACGTATGGTGGGAGAGAAGGCAAGTGGCCCATGATTGAATCAGTACAGGTGCCCGCACGGTCCGCGCAAGCTATTCTGGCCCTGTGCCTCAACTATGCTAGATCAAGGAAGAAACTGAGTGGCATCACTCGGCACAGCAGGGAGGAGCTGCCAGAAGACTTTGTGGTGCTCAACGGTCATGTTACCTTATACAGTGATATTGCAGCAAGAAGCTGCACCTATGGCTGAGGGCTCATGCTCTCCAGGACGGTTTGCTATTGGCAGGAGATATGGGATGTAATCGTACTGTTGTTCAGTCCGACTGCCTGGAGGTTGTGGAGACCATGCGATCAGACGGCAATTCAATAGGCCAAACAGCAGCTAGAGTTAAGTTTGATAATTGTCCAACAGAAGCCAATAGGGCAACGCATATACTAGCTAATCATGCAGTTGGATATCTTGTTAGCTTGTGGCAACACGATCCTCCTGTTGGAGGCAACTATTTTTGACTAATGAATATACTGCCATGATGGCTTTCCCCCAGAATAAAAATATAGCCAAGACATTACAGTCAACCAACAAGAATAAGGTATTGGCATGAATCTTAAGAGCAATAGCAACAGAAGAACAGCGAGCACCTGGACGTCCTCGACGGTGACGCTGGAGTCGAGGTTGGAGATGTGCAGCTTCGTGCCCGTCTCGAGTGCCTGTGGCCCGGCCACCGCCGGCGGTGGCGGGGAGGTTGCCATGGCGGCAACGTGCTCGGAGTAGACACCGTACAGAGAGTCGGCGGTGGCGGCCTGGATGGGCGGGCATCAGCTGTTGGAATTAGGTTTCTTGCGCAGGGAAGAAGGGACTGAAGCCCGGTAGGGAGTGCGAACGCGATGGCGTACCTTGGGAGCAGACGGCGGGTAGGGCATGGTCCGGGCGGACGGCGCCGCCCGGCGGGTGGGCCCGGAAGAGAAGGCGGGGTTGGCTTTGGGCCTGGACTTGGATTGCTTGATGAGGTCATCTAGGGACATGTTCAGGCCACTCGACATGGTCGCTGGCCGCGTGAGGGGGAACGGGCTCTACGGCGCCGGCGTCTAAAACTAAGGCAAGGATGAGGTCTGGCGGCGCCTCCGGACAAAGATCTCTTCCTTCTCCGCAATCACCCTGTAGCTTCGTGCCCGTATGTTCCAACAGAACGTCTTCCTTCGTTCCTTTTCTCTCACACACATACAGCTAGTAGAGTCCTCAAACCCTCAAACCCCTAAAAATAACTATTTTTTTACAGTTTTCGTCGAAAAAAACCATAGACTAGAACCTCTAAATCCTCAAACCCGTAAAAAAATTTAAAAGTCCAACCCTCAAACTGTTTCCCAACCTGTAGAAGTGAGAGTTGGGAGGAAAAACTTCCCCCAACCTGCACTCCTCTTTCCTCTCGCGCGGGAGGAAAATTTCATCCCCGCCTCCCCGGCTCCTCCCGCCGCCTCCTCCCGCGTCGGCCATGGAGGCCTCCGCCGCCGCCGCGCCCCCGCCCACCACCGCGCCCGTCTCGCCCGACT
>NC_041383.1:343589072-343605295 GCF_002162155.2 Triticum dicoccoides | reverse complement strand
GTGGGCCGCGAGGGGCTTCCTCCAAGGTCGCCGGCTCGTCCCCGGCCGTGAAGAAGCCCGCGGCCCCACCCGCAGCTCCGCCCGCCGCCGTCGCCGAACCTCCTCCCGCCGCGCACGAGGTGTTCGAGGAAATGGCAACCCCATCCTCGTTCATGGACCTCCTCCAAGACGCGGAGGTGGACCTCGGGGCTCCGCCTCTAGAACCCTTTAGGGTTGGTGACGACTTGGAGGAAGATGAGGAGGATGAAGGGGGTGACGAGGATGAGGTGGCCGAGATAGGGGAGGAGGCATTCACCGCCGCTTCCCGCCCACACGCGCGGTCGACAAACTACACCGAGGCGGAAGATATCCTCTTGGTTCTTGCTTGGGTAGCTGTGGGGATGGATGCAAGCACCGGCACCGATCAAACCGGTAAACGGTATTGGCAAAGGATCGAGGACAACTATTGTAGGATCAAGCTGAAGAATAGTGGGTTCATCTCTCGCACTTACCGGTCGCTTCAAGGCCGGTGGGAGTTGATGAAGCCCGCTTGTGCTCGTTGGAGTGCGGCCATGGACCAAGTGAGGGATGCACCACCTAGTGGAACCGTGGAGAGTGACTATGTGAGTACATATCTCTTCACTATTTTGATTATGTGTGTGTACTATGCTATTGGTGGGTTCTTATGTGATTATGTGTGGTTGATAGGAGACAATTGCTGGCATGAGGTACAAGGATATGGCCGCTCCAAGGGCAAGCCATTCCCATTTAAGCATGTTTGGGCAATTCTTCAAACCTTTGACAAGTGGAAGTTGAGGGATCAAGAGACCGCACCCAAGAAGTTGGCAATGCTTAGGATGGATGATAGTGAAGATGGGGAGGAGAGGGACTTGGGCAATCCCGAGGGAACCAAGAAGGGCAAGCTAAGGGTGAAGATGGAAGGAGAGGCGTCAAGCCTAAGGGAGAAGATGGAGCACATGATGAAGGCAAGAGAGGAATTGACAACGAAGACATTGGAGACGAAGCTTCTTATCACCGAGAAGAAGAAAGAGGTCAAGCTTGCACAAGTTGAAGCAAAGCGTGAAGAAGCAAAGCGTGAAGAAGCAAAGCGCAAGGCCGACTTGGAGGAGAGGATGATTAAGCTTAAAGAGGCAAAGGTATGGAAAGAACTCCTGGTGGAAGAGAAGGAGCACATGATGATGTCCAAGAAGGACATGGATGAAGACCAATTGCAATGGTGGAAGGACTACAAGGAGGACATCGCGGAGAGGAAGAGGATGTTCCATGGTGCGTCCTCTACTTCTCGAGGTGACACTCCGATGAGTAGTTGTGGCGATGGCAGTGTGGACGAGTCCACCGGCGCCTATGGAGATGCTTGATGGAGCCCGCATGTGGTCTAGGAGATGGCGCTGAGGTGCAACTATTTGGTGATGGTGCCGATGAGAGGGAGAAGATGATGATTTTGTGATGTGAACTATTAAACCATGCATCAATGATTGTCATTTGGTAGTTTGTTTAGAGGTTGATTGTGTTCTTGTAGTCATAAATTGTGAGATGTCAAATGATAGATTTAAAGGTTGGGGTTGAGGCAAAGACTAGAACCCTCAAACCCAACCCTTAAAGCAGTTTAAGGGTTGGGTTTGAGGGTTCTAGTCTTTGCCCCTGTTTTTCAACCCTTAAAAGTGCCAAAAATTGGCACTTCTCAACCCTTAAAACTACTTTAAGGGTTTGAGGGTTTGAGGGTTCTACTAGACATGCTCTTAGTATATTAGCCATTAAACTGATATTGATAAAAATACTTAGTATAACACTTTTCACGTACTGAGCCCGCCTCCCCTCCTCCCCTTTGAGCCCGCCGTGCACCACTCCGGTGCCGGCGTCCACCCCATCCCGCCGTCCGCCACTCCGGCCTCGGCGGACACCCCTTCCCGTCGCCTGCCACTCCGGCTCCGGGGGGCCCTTTCCCCCGCTATCTCCCTCTCTGCGGTGGTCTTGCCCTTCCGGCTCGGTGGTGCATCGTCATGGCGGAAAGCCCTCGCTCGGTGACCGCGTCGTCCCGCGGGGCTGGTGATCGACTCGTGGAGTCGGGGCTCAGGATCTCCTCGGGCTCGGAGGCGTCGGGCGACCAGGTCGACCTTGAGGTCGCGGTGGCGACCGACGGCGCAACGGACGTGGGGGAGTCGCATCGCAGGGAGGCGCCTTGGATGCAGCAGGCTCCCTAAAAGAAGACCCTTTTGCGACGGCGCATCGGTCTGGAGGAGGATCCCGCGCGGCCGCGCCGTACCCCGACGCCTCTGCGTCAGCCTTCGCCGCCGCGCCGGGAGGTCTCGCCGGAGATGGAGAACAAGTGCTTCAGATGCCTATTGGAGGGACAGATTCGCAAGGACTGCACAAACGACATCGTCTGCATCAGGTGCGGGCTTCTAGGGCACAGCTCCCGCGACTGCAAGCGGCTGCGCAGCCCTTCATCTGCGGAGGATCTTCGGCGCGAGGCAGCGGCCATAGCAGCATGACGCGAGCTGGAGCAGAGAGCTCCTACCTCTGCCCGGTCGTCTCCGCCTACTCCTGCCCACGGCCAGGATCACGTCAGACAAGCTCCACCACCCCCACCACCGCCCCAAGGTGGCCTCCCCCTACGCTGGTGTGGCCTGCCCTGTTCGCCCCACGCCTTCAGCCACCACCAGTGCCGAAGTCGGAGTCGGCGGACATCTGCGTGGTGCGCCGCTCGCGATCCATGGAGAATCTGGAGCGTCGTCTGTAGTTCTCTATGGTGGCCTATGTTGGTGGTGCGAGGAGGGACATCCCGCTGGAGTTCGTCTTGGAGGCGCTCAGGGCCCAGGTGGATGTGGATCGGGACTGGGTGTCGGTGATCAGGTTTTAGCCAGAGGATTTCTTGGTGGTCTTTGGGTGCGGGGAGCACCGGAACAGAGTCAGCGCTCTCCCCTTCCTTGAGCATCGCGGTGTCAGGCTCTACTTCCGGCCATGGAACCGTCAAGCACAAGCTGTGCATGCCATGTTGGGCTACAAGGTGTTGATCGAGATGGAGGGCATCCCGCCGCATGCTTGGGAGCGGGAGGTGGCGGAGCAGCTGCTAGGCACGGCGGCCATGGTGGATGAGGTCGCGCCGGATACTAGCTCTCGCTCGGATCTCGCCTCGTTCGAGCTGTCTGCCTGGACTTCTGACCCGGAGTCCATCCCCTCCCTCCGGTGGCTTGCTGTTCTGGAGCCGGGGCAGGTGTCACCGCTCATGGAGTCAACAATGTTGCATTATAGGGTTCTGATTCACATTGATGCGGTGAGGGACTACTCAACGGTGGTTGAGCCACCATGGCGTGGAGATGATTCACCAAGCAGCGGTCAGAGCGGGATTCCGGATTCCAGCAACAGCTCCGGTGGCGGAGGGCCAGTTACACGACGGTGCCATTAGCAGAGGGGAGTGCGTGACAACCGAGCAATTCATGGCCACGATCAGGCAGGCGGAAGTCGCCGGAGTTCAGGTTTGGAAGCGGATAGGGCCTCGTCGCCGGCGACACAGGAATGGAGGTTGCGGCCGATGGAGCCGTTGGCTGAGGCTGGTGGCGTGCGTCACAGGGTGACGATCCAGGATAGGGTCTCTGTCAAGCCGTCGACTTTTGACCGCATCTCGGGACCGGAGACTGCTCCTCTCAATAATTCAAACCGAAGGATCAAGAGCATCGTGAGGCGTCCTGACCAATCAGAAGGCGCAAGGAAAATGATTGGAGATACGGATCGCACCGTGCAAAACATCGAGTCGCAGGAGACAGCTAGGGAGACCCAGCTGGCAGCATCAGATCCTATGGGTGAGGCTGCGGCTATGGGGCCGGAGCCAATGGGTGAAGCTGCTACTGTGGGGCCGCTCACTCTGGTCGAGGTGGGTCCTTTGCAGCGGACAGGGAATTGGGCAGGCGGTGCCGCCCCTGCACCAATGGATGTGCCGCTGCAGCTGGAGGCCCCACCATGTGCGGACCAACAAGCCGACCTGCACGTGACTATGGGGGAGTGCTTCCAGCATGCAGATAAGACAGACAATCGCGCCAGCTCGATTGGGCGTGCCCCACCTGCTGTCATTGTTGCACCTACCTTGGAGACCCCACCGCAGGAAGTAGTTGTTGCGCCGATCCCGGAGACTATCATGCAGGGGATGGTTTCGCCAGAGCTGCACTTGGCAGATGGGACGAATGCATGCATGCACGTACCTGTCACATCTCCCACTGATTTGGAGTTTAGCAAAAATCTGGAGGGAGATGGGATGGGCGATTAGCATAATTTGCTCGTGGAGAGAGGCTCGGGCATGACCCCACAAGAGGAGATCACATATGCGCGCATGAAGGCCTTTTACTCAAATATAATTAGAAGGCTAGCCCCCCCATCAAGTAAGTTCAAGCAACCTCCCTGAGCACTGAGGCTGTCCCGTGCACACCTCGACGTACCACTCGAGCTACCAAGAGGACGAGAACAACGACAACATCGAAGGCGACACCAGCGGAGAATGTCCTTCTTCGGGTACTTGGCCTTGCCCCGGATGACTTGGAACCGGATGATGTAGGATCGAAAGTATGTCTAGAGGAGTGTGATTAGACTACTTGACCAAATAAGAACTTAACCTTTTCCAAAATTTAGTTCTTGGCAGATTTTAACAACTTAGCACAAGTCAAGCAATCTTAACACAATTCAAGCAAGCATGCAAAGAGTATATGAGTAGCGGAAAGTAAAGCATGCAACTTGCAAGTATGTAAAGGGAAGGGTTTGGAGAGTGCAAACGCAATAGGAGACACGGATGTTTTTGTCGTGGTTCCGATAGGTGGTGCTATCGTACATCCACGTTGATCGAGACTTCAACCCATGAAGGGTAACGGCTGCACGAGTCCACAGAGGGCTCCACCCACGAAGGGTCCACGAAGAAGCAACCTTGTCTATCCCACCCTGGCCATCGCCCACGAAGGACTTGCCTTAGTAGGGTATATCTTCACGAAGTAGGCGATCTCCTTGCCCTTACAAACTCCTTGGTTCACTCCACAATCTTGTCGGAGGCTCCCAAGTGACACCTAACCAATCTAGGAGACACCACTCTCCAAAAGGTAATAGATGGTGTGTTGATGATGAACTCCTTGCTCTTGTGCTTCAAATGATAGTCTCCCCAACACTCAACTCACTCTCATAGGATTGGATTTGGTGGAAAGATGATTTGAGTGGAAAGCAACTTGGGAAGGGCTAGAGATCAAGATTCATATGGTTGGATTGGAATATCTTGGTCTCAACACATGAGTAGGTGGATCTCTCTCAGAAAATGGGTAATGGGAGTGTAGGCACGATCTGATGGCTTCCCTCACGAATGAGGAGAGGGTGGAGGGGTATACATAGTTTCCACACAAAATCTAACCATTATACACATTATAGCAAACTCGGTGGGACCGAATCAGAAAACTCGGTCGGACCGATTTAGTACATATGTGATCGTTAGGCAATTTCGGTGGGACTGACATGTCATCTCGGTGGGACAGATATCATTATGGTTAGGGCATAACATAATCTCGGTTGGACCAATTACACAAACTCGGTTGGACCGACTTTGGTAATAAGCAAACAGTGGGTTGGTCAGGCAAATTCGGTGGGACCGATTCGCTCGTCTTGGTGGGACCGAAGTGTTACAAAAAGGAAACAGAGAGTTTGCATTGCAGACTCGGTGGGACCGATTGCTCATCTCGGTTAGACTGAAACATTACGAAGGGAAACTGAGAGTTTGCAACCCCATCTCGGTGAGATTGAGATCCCTATAGGTGAGACCGAAAAGACTAGGGTTTCTGGCAGTGGCTATGTCAAATGAGCTCGGTGGCGCCAGATGAATCAAATTGGTGGGGCCGAGTTTGACTTTTGGTTTTGGACATATGTGGATATGAGAAAGTGGTTGAGGGCTTTTGGAGCATATCACTAAGCATTTTGAGCAAGCAAGCCATTAAGCAACACCTCATCCCCTTTTAATAGTATTGGCTTTCCTATAGACTCAATGTGATCTTGGATCACTAAAATGGAAAATGTAGAGTCTTGGACTTTGAAGCTTGAGCCAATCTTTTGTCCTTAGCATTTTAAGGGGTCCACATTCCTTATCCATGCCATGCCAATCATTGAACTTTCCTAAAATATTTATCTTGTAATGGCATTAGTTCAATGAGCTATATGTTGTTAATCATTACCAAAACCACCCAGGGATAGTTGCACTTTCAATCTCCCGCTTTTTGGTAATTGATGACAACATATAGATCAAAGCTTCGACAAATGATAATAAGATTTAAATACATTGTCGCTTTGAGAAGTATGTGACAAACAAGAGCTCCCCCTAAATTTGTGCATTATTTAAAATTTGCTTTGGACTGCAAATGCACAATGTGTTAGGATCATGGGTCACTCTTCCATGTCACATACATCTTGGTGGAGCGCTCAAAATGATAATAATTGAACACATGCACTCATCACCAAGCAAAGTGAATGATCATAAATGGATATGAAGGATAATATGATTCAAGCACACATTAAAGTAGCATATGATCAAACACATGATCATCCAAGTATCTCACAAAAGACATAATGTAACAAGCAAACACACAATAAAGTCCAAGCAAGTAAAATGAAAAGAGAGACAAAACAACTCTCTCTCTCTCTCTCGAAGACTATGATTTATACATATTTCTCCCCCTTTGGCAACAAGTACCAAAAAGTTAAAAATATGCATAGTGCTATGCGTCTCTCAGGATTGGTCTCCATGAGGTGGTGTAGAGATGACTCCAAGGACGAAAGCGTCTATAGATGTGGTTGGAGCTGGTGGAGTGGCTGTTGGAGCTGGTGGCACTGAACCTGTGGCTGCTGGTGCTGATGGAGTAGCTCTTGTGTCTGGAACAAGCACTGCATCAGACCTCTGACTTCTGGGCACTCTAGTAAAAGCATCTGTAGTAGACTTACCTTTCTTCTCCGACACTTCCTCCTGAAGTTGCTCAACCACTGACTGAATCTCAGTTACCTTGACATCAAGATCATAGAACTTCTGCTCAATAATCCTCTCCAAGCTCTCCTGGTTTTGAGTCAGGGTGGCCAAGCCCTTCTCAATCCCCAAGGTGGATTGGATTAGATATCCAAGCTGATCTTGCTTGCTCTTCAAGAAAACTTGAGATGCCTCTTTAGCTGTTGGCATCTTTGCAGCTTTCTCTGCCCTTGCCTTCTCTCTCTCTTCTCATGTGCTTGCACTAATGATGGATTTTCCTTAGTCATGACAACAATGTTGTCTTCAAAGTCTGGCCTTGAGGGGTAAATGCTCCTTGTCCAACAGATATGTGCATGTGCCCGAGCACCTGAATTTGTGGAGCATACCCACAAGATCTCTTCTGATCTGCAACTGTCCTCTTGATTGTTTCCACAATCAAACTCATCACTTTGAACTTTTGAGGAACATCAAATATATCCAACAAGTTGATGGAGTGTCCTCTAATCATGATGTGATCTCCAGATTTTGGCAACATAGTGTGCCTCAGAATGGTATTGATAGTAGGTAGGCCTGCCAGTAAGTGCTTCACTGAGCCAAACTTGTGAGTCTCCAGGTATGCATTAGGAATCTCCTTGTACATGCTAGCCATTGAGTTGTGATCCTTCTTCTTCTTGGCATAGACACCCAAGTCATCTTCATGAGCTTCTGGGGCATTGATCAATCTAGCCCACTCATCAACTGTAGAAGTGTACCTTGTACCCTCTGACATCCATACAATTCTGCCATCTGGATAGAAATGAGCAGTAGAATAGAATTGCATGATCGGCTCATTATTCCACTTAGTGAGCTTTTGGCCAACAAACTTGTCAACCTCACATGCCTTGAAGCTATCATAAACACGTGGGAAGTGATCTTCATTCTCTCTAATGTAGGTCCAGTCCACCCATCTCATGTCACACACTATGGGCTTCTTGTCAAGCAGGATTGTCTCATAGAAATCTTGTTGTTCCTTTGTGTGAAACCTGTAATCCATAGCAGTTCTCCTCCTGACAGCATATGGGTCAGCCTTTCTCCACTGTCTCAGTCCTGCATCCTTCCTGATCCTCATGTCTTCTACAACAGGATGTGCATCATTATGATCTGGGATCTTTGGCTTTAGCTTCCTTAGCACTTGGGCTTCAGCTCCCTCTTCTTCAGTCTCAGGCACTAGGGCCTTGTTCTTCTCCTCAGCAGGTATGTTCCTGGTACTCCTCTTGGGTGCAGTCTTGGGAACTAGAGCAGCAGCTTTGGGAGTAGTTTTGGGCTTAGCAGCAGCCCCTGACTTTATAGCATCTCCCATGAGCTTCTGTGCCTTAGGTGCTGGAGCAGCATCCTCTTCCTCTTCCTCTTCTTCATCAGATCTTACCATTGAAGATTTTCCAAGAACTTTGGCTATTGTTGTTCTTGCCCTCTTCTTCTTCTTGTCCTCACCAGCTGCCTCTTCTTCAGATTCAATGGTGAACTTCATAGTTTCACCTGTGGCAACTTTCCTTGGCTTGGATGTAGGCACTCTCCTAGCTGGTGCCTTTCTGTTCATGCCTGGCCTAGTTGATGTAGCAGTGCCAAATTATTTCTTCACTACCTTCGTCTTGGAAGTGGCCTCATCCTCAGTTGCAACATAGTCTTCATCCTCTGAATCAGAAGTTCTCTTCTTCCTTGTTCTAGTAGCTCCCTTGGGCAAGTTACTAGGTGTGCTCCTGCTGCCCTCATCATAGCTGCTGGAGGGACTAGTGCCCTCACTCAACTGTCCTTGCTGTTCAGACCTGTTCTGGCTGTCACTCCGGTCAAACATCTTGCAGGCAAACTGTCAGCAGACCCTGTGAATAGGTTGTAGATGAGGTAGAGTAGATGAGCATCACAAAGTACAGAGGTTTTGCAAAACAAATTGAGTCAAAAAGCTTAGTTTTAGTTCTCTACAGAAGTGATCTCGGAGCTACCGAATTGACAAACTCGGTGATACCGAAGCAACACTTGGAACCTAAACTAGTGAACTCGGTTGGGTCGAGTCACAGTTTGGTGGCACCGAGATTGCTAGGGTTTCAGATAATCCTGAACTCGGTCACACCGATTTGCACATTTCTGTCAGACCGAAAAGCGCATGTGCAATGGCCTAAGCCGAATCGATGAGACCGATTTCTACATTTCGGTCGGTCCAAGATGAGTTCTGCAGAGGGCTAACCCTAAAATTTTCAAATCAATCTAGACCTTAGGAAGATTTAGCTGGATAGATTAATCTCATTCGTGGCAAGATGCATGGCATTGTCCTTGTGCTAGGAATCGGAGTGAAAAAAGGAAGCACAAGGGGTCGAACACATACCCTAGAGCGGCCAGTGTTTGCTACGGCAGCGACGGTGGAGCAGAATCTGTCGACGGCGGCAGAGTCCAATGGCGGGAGGTCGTTGGCTGCGAGGAGACAATCCGGAGACCCGAGGAGGAAGAGCAGGACACGCACGGGCTGAGAAGATTTGAAGTAATTTCCAAAATCTCACCCTTGGATATATATATCCCGACCCTGTCGGTGTGACCGAGTGGAACGACTCGGTGGCACCGAGATTGCAGAATCGCAAGCGGTTGCTGCAACTCGGTGTGACCGAAGTGTTCAAATCGGTTGCACCGAGATGAAAACCTAGATCGACTTAGCGAACTCGGTTTGACCAAAATGGATTTCTTGGTCAGACCGAAATGCACAAAGAGGTTTTGGAAGTTTAAGTCTATGACGAATCGGGACTCAGAGTGCTCCTCACACAAAGTGTTTCGAATCTGACTTGATCAAACTTTGTGATGTAGCATGAATAGAGTTTGAGACGAGAAAAGCATAGATAGCTAGAGAAGGTTCTTAGGCATTCTTGTCCATCCACTTGGCAAAAGAAAAAGATCCAAACAATCAAAACAACAAGTGGATGTCCTTGAATGAGTAAAGTATGCAACCAACATGCTCATACAATAAAATGGCAAATGAAATATGTGGCAAAGCATGCACAACCAATTCTAGCATCTATCAAACAATTGGCGATGACTAGGTCATCTATATATGAGTATATTGACTTAGGAGTCAAATGAGAACATTTGATCATAGGTCATACTCATTGTTTAAGCACAAGTGGGGTTACCACTTTTACATAAAGCATTGTTGTGTTCACACCATTAGAGTTGCTTTAGCTCAATTCTTTAGAGTAAATCTCCCCCTAGATGTGAGATCCCCCCTAAGAGGGATGAACTAACCTTGGGTTTTGTCGATGATGACTTCATGTAGGTGTTGAGGATGTGGATGCTCAACATTGTTGATCATTTGGAGCAATCCATTGGAGTGAGTTGCACTTTCAATACCTACACGGGTTAGTCCCACAAGGAACAAGCAATAATATCCATAGACATAGAGTGATGCACACACAAGATGATGTCCATGAAAGCACTAGGTTACCTTGTCCCTCGTCTTACCAACAAGAGGGTTTGTGACTCCTTGAACTAGTTCAAGATGTGGAAGTTGATTGCACTTGTCCTTTGCCAAAATGGTATGAGTGAAGTATATTGGCGGAGTCACCCTCAAGAACTCTCTAGTCCTTCTTCTTTGGGATCCACATCATCTTGATGGGAATCCTTGGGGTAATAGTGGAACTTGATGAAGTAGAGCTTGATGTAGTCTTGGGAACCCACTTGACCAAGGCCTTGGGAGCTTCTTTAAACGCATCAATCTCCTCTTGAAGCTTGTCCTTGCCTTTTTGCTTGTGGTCTTGTGGTGGAAGATCATCTTGAGCTTGTGTCCCTTGGAAAGAAGTAGGATCATGCTTCTCTTGTTGGGGAACAAACTTTGTCTTGGGGTATTGATCTCCTTCCCACTCAACTCCATTGGCATTGAACTTTCGTTCAAAACCAACACCTTGATTCTTCCGGTGCCTTCCTTGCTTGCGTACAATTTCCTCAAAT
Source organism: Triticum dicoccoides (assembly GCF_002162155.2). NCBI lineage: Eukaryota > Viridiplantae > Streptophyta > Magnoliopsida > Poales > Poaceae > Triticum > Triticum dicoccoides. The sequence goes on along the minus strand of NC_041383.1, from coordinate 343,594,359 downwards.
TGCTTACTACCGGAAAGGCTCTTGTAGACACCCTTCTCTATAATTCCCTTCAATAAGCTATTTTCTTGCTCAAGTGTAACTTGGCTAAGAGAATCATTAGTGGAATCAAGAGAACTACTAGAAGCAACAACATTGGATTTAGCATGATTATTGCTACTACTAGAAGAATGTTTCTTACTCTTGTTACTAGACTTGACTTGTGGCATGTAAGTAGATAAAATTAAACGCTTGGCAATGTAAGAAGAACTTTTTTTTGCGAAGATCATCATTGACTGCCTTTAAAAACTCATGCTCTTGCTCAAGGTTGAGCTTTTCAAAGCGTAACTTCTCATGAGTCTTTAAAAGTTCTCGATGATCTTCCAAGATAGTTTCATGAGCTAACTTAAGAGTATTTAGTTCTTTAGTTAGGCGCTCAATCTTCTCCTTATCATTGTCATTCATTTTATATTGATTAGCAATGATTAATTGATGTTCCATCATAGTATTCATCACTAGAGTTGTCAACAAGTAAATCATCATCACCTAACAAGTCATCTTCATCACTATTGAAATCAACATACTCAGGGTGTGATACCTTTGGGCCTTTAGCCATGAAGCATCTTCCAATTCCTTCATTTGGTGAGTCAAATATGTTGTAGGAGTTGGTTGACACAAGTGCTAGGCCGGCAACATCTTCATCTTGAGTATATTCAGAGTCGGAGTGATAGCTTCTCTCGGAGTGATTGTCGGAGTCGGAGCCGGATACCCATTCACCAACATGAGCTTGATGTCTTTGCTTTGTGTAGCTCTTTGATGATTTGTCCTTCCTTTCTGAATCCTTGCTTCTCTGGGAGGTTCTTCGTTCATAATGATCATCTCTACTCCTCCTCTCTATTGGTGGTGATTCTTCTCTTCTACTTCTTCTTTTGGGTGAATCTTCTCTCCTTTTGTAAGGAGTCGTACACTCATTGGAACAGTGTCTGAGTCTTCCACAATTGTAGCAATTACGTTCTCGACTCGAAGATCTTTTGTCATTGTAGGACCTTGACTTGGAACTCCTCTCCTTGTTTCTACTCTTGTAGAACTTGTTGAAGTTTTTCACCATTAAGCTCGATTCCTCATTGAAGGTTTGTTTCTCACTTGATGATGTAGGAGCATCACATGAGGCTTTGTAAGCACCACTTGACTTGTTGTGAAGCTCTTCCTTATCCTTGAGTGACATCTCATGAGCAACAATTCTTCCAATGACTTCCGTTGGCTTGAGATCTTTGTAATTGGGCATCATTTGGATCAATGTGCACACGGTATCATATTTTCCATCCAAGGCTCTTAGGATCTTCTTGATGATGAATTTGTCGGTCATCTCTTCACTTCCTAAGCCAGCAATCTCATTTGTAATGAGAGCAAGGCTAGAGTACATTTCAGCGACACCTTCACCATCCTTCATTTTGAACATGTCAAGTTGAATTTGAAGCACATCCAATTTGGATTCCTTGACGGAGTCGGTACCTTCGTGCATGTCAATCAAAGTATCCCAAATTTCCTTTGCATCTCAAGGAGGCTGGTTTTGTTGAATTCTTCGGGGCACAATCCATTGAAGAGGATATCACAAGCTTGAGCGTTGTATTGCAGCATCTTCATCTCTTCTGCGGTAGCTTCATGGTTCGGTTCTCTCCCATCGAAGAATTCACCTGGCAAGCCAATACACACAATAGCCCAAACGGCGGGATTATGTCCAAGAATATGCATTTTCATCTTATTCTTCCAACTAGCAAAATTAGTACCATCAAAGTAAGGACCTCTACGGTGGTAACTTCCTTTGCTAGACGCCATACTCTCCTAGGTTGTCAAACCAAGGCTATGATCACCAAAAGCTATGGAAATCAAGGTAAATGGAGACCAAAGCTCTGATACCAATTGTAGGATCAAAAGTATGTCTAGAGGGGGGGGGGTGATTAGACTACTTGACCAAATAAAAACTTAACCTTTTCCCAATTTAAGTTCTTGGCAGATTTTAACAACTTAGCACAAGTCAAGCAATCTTAACACAATTCAAGCAAACACGCAAAGAGTATATGAGGAGCGTAAAGTAAAGCATGCAACTTGCAAGAATGTAAAGGGAAGGGTTTGGAGAGTGCAAACGCAATAGGAGACATGAATGTTTTTGTCATGGTTCTGATAGGTGGTGCTATCGTACATCCACGTTGATGGAGACTTGAACCCACGAAGGGTAACGGCTGCGCGAGTCCACGGAGGGTTCCACCCACGAAGGGTCCACGAAGAAGCAACCTTGTCTATCCCACCATGGCCATCGCCCACGAAGGACTTGCCTCACTAGGGTAGATCTTCACGAAGTAGGTGATGTCCTTGCCCTTAGAAACTCCTTGGTTCACTCCACGATCTTGCCGGAGGCTCCCAAGTGACACCTAACCAATCTAGGAGACACCACTCTCCAAAAGGTAATAGATGGTGTGTTGATGATGAACTCCTTGCTCTTGTGCTTCAAATGATAGTCTCCCAACACTCAACTCACTCTCATAGGATTGGATTTGGTGGAAAGATGATTTGAGTGGAAAGCAACTTGGGAAAGGATAGAGATCAAGATTCATATGGTTGGATTGGAATATCTTGGTCTCGACACATGAGTAGGTGGCTCTCTCTCAGAAAATGGGTAATGGAAGTGTAGGCATAATCTGATGGCTTCCCTCACGAATGAGGAGATGGTGGAGGGGTATATATAGCCTCCACACAAAATCTAACCGTTACAAGCATTATACCAAACTCGGTGGGACCAAATCAGAAAACTCGGTCGGACCGATTTAGTACATATGTGACCGTTAGGCAATTTCGGTGGGACTGACATGTCATCTCGGTGGGACCGATATCATTAGGGTTTGGGCATAACGTAATCTCGGTTGGACCGATTACACAAACTCGGTTGGACCGCCTTTGGTAATAAGCAAACAAAGAGTTGGTCAGGCAAACGCGGTGGGATCGATTCGCTCGTCTCGGTAGGACCGAAGCGTTACGAAAAGGAAACAGAGAGTTTGCATTGCAGACTCGGTGGGACCGATCGCTCATCTCAGTTAGACCGAAATGTTACAAAGGGAAACAGAGAGTTTGCAACCCCATCTCGGTGAGACCAAGATCCCTATCGGTGATATCGAAAAGACTAGGGTTTCTAGCAGTGGCTATGTCAAATGAACTCGGTGGCGCCAGATGAATCAAATCGGTGGGGCCGAGTTTGACTTTTGGTTTGGGACATATGTGGATATGAGAAAGTGGTTAAGGGCTTTTGGAGGATATCACTAAGCATTTTGAGCAAGCAAGCCATTAAGCAACACCTCATCCCCTTTTAATACTATTGGCTTTCCTATAGACTCAATGTGATCTTGGATCACTAAAATGGAAAATGTAGAGTCTTGGACTTTGAAGCTTGAGCCAATATTTTGTCCTTAGCATTTTGAGGGGTTCACATTACTTATCCATGCCATGCCAATCATTGAACTTTCCTGAAATATTTATCTTGTAATGGCATTGGTTCAATGAGCTATATGTTGTTAATCATTACCAAAACCACCCAGGGATAGTTGCACTTTCAGATGAGAGGGTGGTGCAGGAGCTCAAGGAGTTGTTCGACTCTCTGCTCCATGAGTAGCACTTAAGGGTGATTGCTGCCATCTTTGGCAAGTCACCACCATAGAGTTTGGAGCTCGATTGTAGCTCTATGGTGATCATGGCTGCGTGATGCGCACGTGCATCTCGGAGTAAGATGCTTCAAGCTTGTATTATGGATATCAACCCTTCCATTACATGCTGGAACCTGCGAGGCCTTAACAACCCGGCGAAGAGGAAGGCGGTTAGAGAGTTTATATCATCGGTGAAGTGTAACATGGTGTGTTTGCAGGAGACTAAATTGGATGTAATAGACCAATATATGATCATGCAATGTATTGGACCATCTTTTGATGGTTTTGCTTACCTCCCGGTGATTAACACGTGTGGAGGTATTGTGTTGGCATGGGACTCCACGGTGCTCGAGGTGGATAACATCCTCACGGATGCTCATTCTCTAACTGGCCTTGTTCACAACAAGGATGGTTTCAAATGGTGGATAACTGTTGTTTATGGTCCTCAAGGAGATGAGCAGAAATTGGCTTCTTGCATGATTCGTGTGACCGCTGGGAAGGGTGTAATGGACCTTGGATGTTGCTGGGAGACTTCAACATGATCCTTACGGCGTTGGAGAAGAACAATACCAAAATTAACCGGAGGATGCTCAATAGCTTCAGATCGTTTGTGGATGATATGGAATTGAAGGAGCCATATATGCATGGGAGACATTTCACTTGGACGAATGATAGAGATTGCCCGACCCTTACCAAGATTGACCATGTTCTTGTATCGGTTGACTAGGATCTAGCGAACCCAGATTGCTTCCTGCAAGCCGTAGGGACCAACATATCTGATCATGCTCCATTGCTGCTTTCAGCTAATGCTATCTGCAGCCCCAAGCGAAGATTTAGAATTGAGCTGTTCTGGACCAAACTGGAGGGTTTTGAGGATGCGGTTGTCACACCCTAGCTAGTCATGCATTAGAGTGTTGCATCATGTTTATTCTTTCACCAGAAACCTGAAATGGGGATGACAGAACCCCCAGTCCCCTCTGAAACCAACTAGGGTTTACTAAAAACTTTTTCAATGAACCTGAAATGCCCTTCTAAAATGCCCATCATTTTTGTCTTGGTTCAGAGCCTCTGCCAAAAGTGGTGCACATTTTCCTAGGCCATCTTAGGGTTTTTGAATTAAATCATAAATATTTGAATTTGGGCATTTAAAATTATATAAAATATTTAAATGCTCAAATATCTCCAAACTAAAATGTTTCATGTTGGAAATAATCCAACTATGGACCAGGAGTAGTTTGGTGATTTTAGGAGTAGCCTAAGTATTTTATTTAATTTAACAAAGTTGCAGAAGTATTAAAAAAAAAGAAAACAGAAAGAAATGGAAAAAACTTACCTGGCGCCCAGCACCCGGCCCACCTGCCGGCCCAGCCCAGCGCCGCTCCAGCGAGCTGCTTGCCGGCCAGGCAGGCAGGCAGGTGCCCGACGGCGACCGCAGCGCGCGCCACGCACCTGCTCGCCGCCTCGCCGCTCCCCTCGCCCGGTGACGTCGTGGACCGGCCTCCCTCGCTCCCCCGAACCCCCCAGACACCCCCTCTCCTCTCCAGCTCCTCCCCCTCGCGCTCCCCCGCCATGGCCGACGCCACCATCGCCGTGCCTTCGTCGTAGCCGTGCTCCCCGCC
>NC_041383.1:343542678-343588436 GCF_002162155.2 Triticum dicoccoides | reverse complement strand
CGTCGTGCCTTCGTCGTAGCCGTGCTCCCCGCCACCCGTGCGTCCTCTCATCGTGTCCAGGAGCTCCGCCACTGTCCACTCCATCGAGCAAGCCAAGCCCCGAGCGCTCGCAACGCCCGAGTCCACCGCAACGACCTCGCCCGAACCGCCGTCGCCGGAGATCCCCTTCAACGCCGTCGTTGCTCCGGTCCATCTCCGGCCACACCAAGGGCCTCGTCGCACTCACTGTGAGCTTAGCCATCTTCCCCCCCTCCTTTTCTTGCTCCCGAGCTGTGTAGCGACCTCCCGGAGCTCAACCGCACCCACCGCCGTGGAGCTCGTCACCGACGTGCTCCCGGTCACCCTCCGACCACTCCACGGTGTCCATCATGCTCACCGTGTCACTTAGCACCTAGCTAGCCACTCCCCGAGCCTCACCGACCCCTCTAGCGTCAAGTTCGTCTTCGGCCGAACCCCGGTGGCCGCCAAAGTCGTCGCCGGCGCCAACTCCGGCCACCCCGACCCCAACGGACTCCACCAAGAGCTGCGGCTCGTCCTCAGCTCCACTCTGATGGTCTCCGTGACCCATTTGGTGGCCGAAACGGCCAAAACCACTTCCGCTGCCGCGTCGGGCTCGCCGGCGGCTAAACGCCGGTGCAGCCGACCCGGGTTTGACCACGGGTGGGCCCTGGTTGACTCCCCTGAGTCAATGACAGGTGGGGCCCAGCCCTGTTAATTAAACAGGTTTAGTTTTAATTAAACTTTAATTAATCTAATCACACTGACACGCGGGACCCACTGTCAGGTTTGACCCGGACGTGTTCCGTTGACCTGCTGACGTCACACTGACGTCAGGCTGACGCAATAATTGATTTTCTGGAATTAATCTAATATAGGAAATTCCAGAATATAGTTTAAACTTCAAAAATTCATAACTTTTATTCTGTAACTCCAAATCAGACAAATTATATATGAAAAATGATCAGAAAAATCCAATCTATCCATCTGTACTATTTTCATGCATGATTAAACAAGTTAACCTGATGTTTAATGCAGAACAAGGAAAAACACTTTAAAGGACCATATTTGAGTTTGAAATTTGAATCTTTGATTCAAATTGGTACAAACCCTTCTGGTCTTAGTTGCATTAGCCCAACACACTCATATTGCTATGTTTCATGCATGCATCATATTGTTGCACGTTGTTTGGTGATGGGTGTGTATCGGTGTTCTTTGCGGCAGGTTCTACCCCCGAGGAGTACCGTGATTACCCTAACGAAGAACCGTATCAGTGCATCGAACCATCAGGCAAGCAACCAACCATTTGATCATATCGATACAATCCCATGTTCTCGCTCCTGCTCTCTTTTACTGCATTAAGACAACGCGTTTCAAACTGCTGTGTGCTACGGTAGTTGAACCCATTTCCTCTGCATGACCTGTCATTGCCACAGTAACTAGATGAAACCCACTAGCATGTGTAGGAGTTGATTGAGCCATATGTATGTGTTGTTCCTACCTTGCTATGCCTGCTATGCTTAGAGTCGTGTCAGGTCTGGTTCATCTGGGTGATGGCTAGAGTGAAATGGTTATGTCGGTAATGAGAGTGGTGTGGTGAACACGATTTGGTAAAGGTATCGATGAGAGGCCATGTAGGAGTACATGGTGGGTTGTTTCATTGAAGCCGACCTTAAGCACTGAGATCTGTATGTGTGATTTAAGATACAACTACTACCATGCATTGGGCCCTGAAATATGACCCCGCTCGACTTCTTATTCACCCTAGCTCTCTGTCCAGGAGTTGCAAGTAGTTTCTGGTGTTTGTAGCCTACTGGAGGCCGTGGACAGCGCTGACCGTAGGGGTGGGCTGTGATGCGGTAGGTACGTGGCCGGGTGTACCGAATACCCGTTAGGTATCTCGGGAACCCTGTTCACATCGTTCGGGGCCGTATGGGAAACCTCGGCCGGACTCCCTGCGGATGGAACCTGGATAGGCGATAAACCTGGATTGGAGACTTAGGTGGTTAGGTAGGTCGTGGCCGACACCCACGTTGGGCTTCCGCTTGAAGGTTGCCGAGTACATGTCGTGTAAACGACGGTAAGTGGTGAGAGCGTGTATGAAGAAGTACACCCCTGCAGGGTTATCATGATCTATTCGAATAGCCGCGTCCGCGGTAAAGGACTACTTGGTTGCCTATACAGTTCATAGACAAGTAAATGGAAACTACTAAAAGCCTCAAGATAAGTGTGAGTGCCGAGGATGGCTCTTCCGTAGGGAGACGGAGGTGGATCCTCGGTAGTGTATTGAAGTGGTGAGTAGTGGACTCGTGTGCGCAAAACCATTTCAAGTTGAAGTATCGTAGGATAGTCTAGCCAAGAGTCAAAGCTGGCTTGCTGCAATAACTCCACCAACCCTTCTTGATAATATGCATGTATGTAGGATCTGATGTAAGTCTTGCTGAGTACCTTTGTACTCATGTTGCTATAATTTACATTTTTTTACAGAAGACGCTGCAACCCCTTCTGATGGGTTCTATGTAGACGTTGACATCAACGAGTAGGCTAAAGACCCAGGTGGTGACCCTGAGCTTGTGAAGGACCACGTAGTATAGCTAGGCTTTCCAAGCCTCTTTTATTTTACTAGTTGTCTGTACTCAGACAAGTTACTTCCGCTGCTGGTTTGTATGACTGTATGACTTGAATGCTGGGTCGTGTGACCCGTACCTTTGTGTATGTTATGTATGGCTCTCTGAGCCTTAAATAAAGTACTTGTGTCATAGAGTCATGTTGTGATGCCTTGTTGTGTTTGCACATATCGAGCATATTGTGTGTATGATTGAAATGCTTGGTATGTGTGGGATCTGACTACCTAGTTGTTTATCCTTAGTAGCCTCTCTTACCGGGAAATGTCTCCTAGTGTTACACTGAGCCATGGTAGCTTGCTACTGCTCTGGAACACTTAGGCTGGCCAGCATGTGTCCTTCTTCGTTCCTGTGTTTGTCCCTTCGGGGAAATGTCACGCATTGAGTACCGGAGTCCTGTTAGCCCGCTACAGCCCGGTTTACCGGAGTCCTGCTAGCCCAGTGCTACAGCCCGGACCCACTTGCTGATGACCGACACGTTCGTTGCTGGGTCATGGATGCCTGTCCCTGTAAGCACTGTGCCACTTTGGGTTTACGACTAGTCATGTCAGCCCGGGCTCTTTATCATATGGATGCTAGCGACACTATCATATACGTGAGCCAAAAGGCGCAAACGGCCCCGGGCAAAGGTAAGGCGACACCCGTGGGGATGCCGTGCGTGAGGCCGCAAAGTGATATGGGGTGTTACAAGCTAGATCGATGTGACATCGAGTCGGGGTCCTGATAGTGTTGGCATCAGAGCCGGACTGCCTGTAGGTTCTCCAAGCCAAACTGGTCGATGTTGAGTCTAGAAATTCTTTAGTTATATGTAGGGGAATTGTTTGTGGGTTGGAACGTAAGGCTCTTTTTACTCCTTTATCTTATGACATTCTGATCTGAGTCAGTCTATTCTTCCACCGGGGGTTAAGGAATTAGGATCTATTCTCTCTATCAGGATCACGTGTTACTAATCAGTAGTACCTTATAGGTTTGATGGTTACAAGCCTAGTTCAGTTCTACTACCACATTATGTTGCTAGGATGGACTCAGAACTTTGATATGATGATGTTGAGTGTGAATGAAATCCTTTGTCAAATGTCTCAAAATCCTTCTTGAGCATTTACAGCTGTTATGCTGCCGAAATTTTGCTAGAAATTCTAATGCCTTTGCATTATGATTATGTTTTCAGATGGCCACTCGCGATCTCAATCAAGTGGTTCGCGTGACTCGATGCCTAGATGTACCCGGCCATACCGCCATGTTGGCCAGGGTAATGACTGAGGCTGGATACCGTTGGTATCCTGAGTACACGGTCGAAGAGCAATTCCGAGACTTTAATCAAAGCTAGTATCTCTGCACTGTCAGGATATTTCCATCTTATCCTGGGTCCACTGAGCCCCTTCACTGCTCCTATGGACTCAGGGTTACTATTGAGATGGCTGTGCAGGACGCCGCCTACTCTATGATGACCATCATGCGAGTCAGGTCTGGCCTATTTCGGGACTCTGACTTCCGGTATATGCCAGGATCACTTTCAGGAGCACAAGGGTATCTCCAGGCTATCTATGCTGACCCCACTTAGGAGGATTCACGGACTCGCACTACTGCTGAGATGCTCGAGGATAAGGACCGTGAAAATCGGGCCTTGAGGTTAGAGCTCTTCAATACTCGTGCTGACCATTGGGCCACATTGACTCGGTTTGCACCGGCGGTGCAAGCTGGATATTCGGATATGCGCGATCTCTATCCTGTGAGATCTGCTCTGCCAGACGTGATGGGTTGGCGTGATGTAGGAGGCATCACCCCACCTCGCAGTCCCCGCAGGCCACCGTCTGTTGGTCCAAGACCTCATCCTAGTCCCTATGGTCCACAAGCTCCGCGAGATCGTCTGTTTCCGGATGATCATGTTGAGCTTCCAGGCTATGGAGGTGACTTCTACGAGGACTACTACGGATCGGTCTGAGTTAGTAGTAGTATCAGTGTTAGCTGTGTCGTCTATCGTCCTGCGTGACTCGTGGGATATGACCTAGTTTGTATCGCCTTCCGGAGGTGTAGAAAAATAATGTATAGGAGCTTGGAATGCCTCCAATGAGATGTAATCCTCTTTTCACCGTAATAGTACCTTGTTTGGTCTTGTACTAAACCCTGTATGGTGTGTATGACGATGGAATAAAGAAGCAGTTTCTGTATCTACCATGTCAAACGGATGATCATCTTGCATTCCGAGTTATTCCTTACATTCTGTATCCTATGTCGGAATTTTATCATCCTGACTAAATCATTGTCTTGTTTACCTAGGATGGTCAACACGCGCACTAACCCTGCTCCTCAAGAGCAGGCCGAAGGCAGTGAAGTCAGGAATGCAAATCTGCCTCATCCTCCTTCCCTAGCCGAGGTTATGATGGAAGCCGAAAGAAACAAGCGGGAGACCAACCGTTTGTTGGAGCGTATTGAACAGAACACGGCACACCATCAGAGGACTAACGTGGTGTCACTCAGTGATTTCATCAAGTTACATCCACCCACGTTCCACCACTCCGTCGAGCCTCTCGACGCTGATAACTGGCTTCGCAGTATTTCTCACAAACTGCGTTCCGCGCTGGTAGCGGAGGCTGACAAGGTCACCTTTGCTGCATATCATCTTGAAGGCCCCGCCAGTCTATGGTGGGAAAATTATGGAGCTATGCGCCCAGCGGGCCATGTCACTACTTGGGTTGAATTCAGCGAGGCTTTCCGTGAACATCACATTCCGGAGGGTCTCATGGACCGTAAACGTGAGGAATTTTGCAGTTTCACTCAGGGCCGACTCTCTGTGGATGCTTACAGCAGGGAGTTCGGTAACCTCGCACGATATGCAACTGAGGAAGTTTCTACTGATGCCAAGAAGCAAGCAAGGTTCCGTAAGGGGCTTAGTCCCGAGCTTCGCCGCGACCTCCGTCTGAATGAGTGCACATCTTTTCAGAAACTTGTTAACAAGGCCATCAGTGCTGAAACTGGTCAGACTGATTATGATGCAACACGCAAGCATGGCCGTGACATGGGTTCCTCATCCGGTGTTGGTCCTCAGAAGCGCCGCGTGTGGGTGCCCAACACCGCCCTGCCACCCAGGTTCACACCGAGGCCATCTTTCCAGGCGCCTCACCCTGTTCAACAGTCTGCACCAGCCAAGCCCTATGGGGGTCCAACCAACAATGCTCCTCCACGTACCAGTTCCGTGACTTGTTTCAAGTGTGGGGAATCTGGCCACTATATGCGTGAGTGTCCCCAGACCAACCCCGACCATTCTGCTAAAGCTGTTGGCCGTGGCAAGCCGACAGGGAAAGTGTTCCACGCCAAGCCGGCCACCGCTACACGTGGCCATGTCAACTGTATCTCTGCCGAAGAAGCTCAAGAGGATCCCAACGTCGTTCTCGGTACGCTCCTTGTTAATTGCCACCCGGCATCTGTTCTTTTCGATACAGGAGCCTCTCATTCATTTATATCCGAGAACTATGCTCGTTTGCATAACACCGCATTCTGTAACATGCCATCCACTATGGAAATTTCTACTCCCGGTTCTAGATGGCAGACCTCCAGGGTAAGTTATGGAAATGAAATCCAAGTCGACAGACTTGTTTTCCTTGCATCTTTGATAGCTCTCAAATTTTCAGATATTAATATCATTTTGGGTATGGACTGGATGTCAGCTCATCATGCCAAAATTGATTGCTTCTCTAGGACTATTCAACTCACTCATCCTTCGGGGAAGATAGTCAATGTCTTGACCCGATTAGCCGAGCGACAGTTATATTCTCTTAACGCCAGCCCTTTGCCAGACCTTGAGGACGTTCCGGTAGTCCGTGACTTCCCGGATGTCTTCCCAGAGGAATTGCCAGGTGTTCCACCTGACAGGGATGTTGAGTTCGTAATAGACCTCATTCCAGGAACCGTTCCGATTGCTAGAAGACCCTATAAGATGGCACCACTAGAACTAGCCGAGCTTAAGAAACAACTCGATGAGTCCTTGAAAAAGGGTTTCATCCGACCTAGTTCATCTCCGTGGGCTTGCCCCGTCCTCTTCGTCAAGAAGAAGGATGGTACGGACCGGATGGTTGTAGATTATTGACCTGTCAATTTGGTCACAATCAAGAACAAATATCCGCTTCCCAGGATCAACGACCTGTATGATCAGCTCGCTGGATCCTCAGTCTTCTCCAAGATGGATTTGAGGTTGGGCTACCATCAAATCAAAATCAGAAACGGGGACATTCCTAAAACGGCCTTTGTTACTCGTTATGGCCAATACGAGTACACCGTCATGTCCTTCGGTTTAACCAACGCTCCAGCCACCTTTTCTCGGTTAATGAACTCAATCTTCATGGAGTATTTGGATAAATTCGTCGTGGTTTACCTAGATGATATACTCATCTACTCCAAGAACGAGGAAGAACATGCCGAACATCTAAGGCTAGTGTTGAAGAAACTTCGAGAGCATCGCCTTTATGCCAAGTTTTCTAAATGTGAATTTTGGTTGTCAGAAGTGACCTATGTGGGTCATGTAATATCTGGTAAAGGTATTGCTGTTAACCCTGAGCGAGTTCAAGCCGTCCTTAATTGGACTCCACCTGAATCGGTCAAGCAAGTTCGGAGTTTTCTAGGCTTAGCGAGTTATTGCCGTCGCTTTGTCGAAAACTTCTCCAAAGTTGCTAAACCTCTAACCGAACTTCTCAAGAAAGATAAAAAGTTCGAATGGACTCCACAATGTGAGCACAGCTTTCAGGAACTGAAAAGACGCCTGACCTCTGCTCCCGTACTGGTACCGCCAGACTTCTCTAAGGACTTTGTTATCTACTGCGACGCCTCGCGACAAGGACTAGGCTGTATTCTCATGCAAGATCGACATGTAATTGCTTACGCCTCACGGCAATTGCACCCACATGAGGAGAATTATCCTACTCATGATCTAGAGCTTGCAGCTGTAGTCTATGCACTTAAAACCTGGCGACATTACCTCCTCGGTAATCATTGCGAAATATTCACTGATCACCAAAGTCTGAAGTACATCTTCACCCAACCGGATTTGAATCTCAGGCAAAGACGTTGGGTCGAGTTGATCACAGATTTCGACTTAGGAATAACTTACACCCCAGGGAAAGCCAACGTCATGGCTGATGCGCTAAGTCGTAAATCTTATTGTAACAACCTGATGTTACAACAAAGTCAACCGCTTCTCCATGAGGAATTTCGGAAGCTTAACCTTCACATTGTTCCTCAAGGATTTCTTTCCACCTTGGTAGCGAAACCTACTCTTACGGATCAAATCATCGCTGTCCAAAAGCGAGATAAGGGAATAGCTAAGATCAAGGAGAACATTGCTAGCGGAGGTGCTAGTTGTTTCTCCACAAATGATCATGGTGCTGTGTACTTTGAGAACCGTTTAGTGGTTCCCAAGAACCAGCATCTACGGCAGTTGATCCTTAAGGAGGCTCATGAATCTCCTCTCACCATTCATCCCGGTAGTACTAAGATGTATCAGGACCTACGCCAGAGGTTCTGGTGGACTAGGATGAAGAGAGAAATTGCTCAGTATATTGCTAGCTGCGACGTCTGCCGTCGTGTAAAAGCAGAGCATCAACGGCCTGCTGGCACCCTTCAACCCTTAGCCATTCCTGAATGGAAATGGGATAAAATTGGTATGGATTTCATTACCGGTTTTCCCAGGACCAAAAGAGGGAATAATGCTATCTTCGTCGTTGTTGATCGTCTTTCCAAAGTGGCCCATTTCCTACCTGTTCGCGAGAGTATAACCGCTAGTCAGCTGGCAGACTTATACATCTCCCGAATAGTGTCTCTCCATGGTGTTCCTTTGGAAATTAACTCGGATCGAGGAAGTCTTTTCACCTCTCGATTTTGGGAAAGTTTCCAAAACGCTATGGGAACCCGCCTTTCCTTTAGCACCGCTTTTCACCCTCAATCGAGTGGTCAAGTAGAACGCGTCAACCAGATCCTAGAAGACATGCTTCGAGCCTCTGTTATCTCATTCGGAATGGATTGGGAGAAGTGCCTTCCATTTGCCGAATTCGCTTACAACAACAGCTATCAATCTAGCTTGGGTAAAGCCCCTTTTGAAGTTCTCTATGGACGACGGTGTCGAACACCCCTTAACTGGTCAGAGACCGGGGAAAGACAATTCTTTGGCCCGGATATGATTCATGAAGCAGAAGAGCAAGTTCGCATCGTTCGTGAAAAGTTGAAAACAGCCCAATCTCGTCAAAAGAGTCAATATGACCGAAAACATAAGGCTATGACTTTCGAGGTTGACGAGAAGGCTTACCTTCGGGTTAACCCTCTGAAGGGAACCCATCGTTTCGGTATCAAAGGCAAATTGGCTCCTCGTTACATTGGACCTTTTCGCATTCTCGCTAAACGAGGAGAAGTTGCCTACCAGTTGGAACTACCTCCGCACCTCTCCAGAGTCCACGATGTCTTCCATGTTTCTCAACTCAGGCGTTGCTTCTCGGATCCTATCCGTGGAGTGGACTACGAAACGCTTGATCTCCCAGATAATCTTACATATCGAGAGTACCCCATTCGCATCCTCGATCAGGCCGAGCGTACCACTCGACGTCATAATATCAAGTTTCTCAAAGTTCAATGGTCGCACCATTCTGAGGATGAAGCAACTTGGGAAAGGGAGGATCATCTTCGACTCGAGTATCCCGCCTTCTTCCCGGAGGAACCCAAATCTCGGGACGAGATTCTTTTGAGTGGGGGTGAGTTGTCACACCCTAGCTAGTCATGCATTAGAGTGTTGCATCATGTTTATTCTTTCACCAGAAACCTGAAATGGGGATGACAGAACCCCCAGTCCCCTCTGAAACCAACTAGGGTTTACTAAAAACTTTTTCAATGAACCTGAAATGCCCTTCTAAAATGCCCATCATTTTTGTCTTGGTTCAGAACCTCTGCCAAAAGTGGTGCACATTTTCCTAGGCCATCTTAGGGTTTTTGAATTAAATCATAAATATTTGAATTTGGGCATTTAAAGTTATATAAAATATTTAAATGCTCAAATATCTCCAAACTAAAATGTTTCATGTTGGAAATAATCCAACTATGGACCAGGAGTAGTTTGGTGATTTTAGGAGTTGCCTAAGTATTTTATTTAATTCAACAAAGTTGCAGAAGTATTAAAAAAAAGAGAAAACAGAAAGAAATGGAAAAACTTACCTGGCGCCCAGCACCCGGCCCACCTGCCGGCCCAGCCCAGCGCCGCTCCAGCGAGCTGCTTGCCGGCCAGGCAGGCAGGCAGGTACCCGACGGCGACCGCAGCGCGCGCCACGCACCTGCTCGCCGCCTCGCCGCTCCCCTCGTCCGGTGACGTCGTGGACCGGCCTCCCTCGCTCCCCCGAACCCCCCAGACACCCCCGCTCCTCTCCAGCTCCTCCCCCTCGCGCTCCCCCGCCATGGCCGACGCCACCATCGCCGTGCCTTCGTCGTAGCCGTGCTCCCCGCCACCCGTGCGTCCTCTCATCGTGTCCAGGAGCTCCGCCGCTGTCCACTTCATCGAGCAGCCGAGCCCCGAGCGCTCGCAACGCCCGAGTCCACCGCACCGACCTCGCCCGAGTCCGCCGTCGCCGGAGATCCCCTTCAACGCCGTCGTCGCTCCGGTTCATCTCCGGCCACACCAAGGG
This sequence comes from Triticum dicoccoides, assembly GCF_002162155.2. Lineage (NCBI taxonomy): Eukaryota > Viridiplantae > Streptophyta > Magnoliopsida > Poales > Poaceae > Triticum > Triticum dicoccoides. The sequence continues at coordinate 343,578,163 of NC_041383.1, read as the reverse complement.
CTTCGTCGCACTCACTGTGAGCTTAGCCATCTTCCCCTCCCTTCCGTTCTTGCTCCCGAGCCGTGTAGCAACCTCCCGGAGCTCAACCGCACCCACCGCCGTGGAGCTCGTCGCCGACGTGCTCCCGGTCACCCTCCGGCCACAAACTGGTGTCCATCATGCTCACCGTGTCACTTAGCACCTAGCTAGCCACTCCCCGAGCCTCACCGACCCCTCTAGCGTCAAGTTCGTCTTCGGCCGAACCCCGGTGGCCGCCAAAGTCGTCGCCGGCGCCAACTCCGGCCACCCCGACCCCAACGGACTCCACCAAGAGCTGCGGCTCGACCTCAGCTCCTCTCCGGTGGCCTCCGCGGCTCGTTTGGTTGCCGGAACGGCAAAAATCACTTCCGCCGCCGCGTCGGGCTCGCCGGCGGCTAAACGCCGGTGCAGCCGACCCGGGTTTGACCACGGGTGGGCCCTGGTTGACTCCCCTGAGTCAATGACAGGTGGGGCCCAGCCCTGTTAATTAAACAGGTTTAGTTTTAATTAAACTTTAATTAATCTAATCACACTGACACGCGGGACCCACTGTCAGGTTTGACCCGGACGTGTTCCGTTGACCTGCTGACGTCACACTGACGTCAGGCTGACGCAATAATTGATTTTCTGGAATTAATCTAATATAGGAAATTCCAGAATATAGTTTAAACTTCAAAAATTCATAACTTTTATTCTGTAACTCCAAATCAGACAAATTATATATGAAAAATGATCAGAAAAATCCAATCTATCCATCTGTACTATTTTCATGCATGATTAAACAAGTTAACCTGATGTTTAATGCAGAAGAAGGAAAAACACTTTAAAGGACCATATTTGAGTTTGAAATTTGAACCTTTGATTCAAATTGGTACAAACCCTTTTGGTCTTAGTTGCATTAGCCCAACACACTCATATTGCTATGTTTCATGCATGCATCATATTGTTGCACGTTGTTTGGTGATGGGTGTGTATCGGTGTTCTTTGCGGCAGGTTCTGCCCCCGAGGAGTACCGTGATTACCCTAACGAAGAACCGTATCAGTGCATCGAACCATCAGGCAAGCAACCAACCATTTGATCATATCGATACAATCCCATGTTCTCGCTCCTGCTCTCTTTTACTGCATTAAGACAACGCGTTTCAAACTGCTGTGTGCTACGGTAGTTGAACCCATTTCCTCTGCATGACCTGTCATTGCCACAGTAACTAGATGAAACCCACTAGCATGTGTAGGAGTTGATTGAGCCATATGTATGTGTTGTTCCTACCTTGCTATGCCTGCTATGCTTAGAGTCGTGTCAGGTCTGGTTCATCTGGGTGATGGCTAGAGTGAAATGATTATGTCGGTAATGAGAGTGGTGTGGTGAACACGATTTGGTAAAGGTATCGATGAGAGGCCATGTAGGAGTACATGGTGGGTTGTTTCATTGAAGCCGACCTTAAGCACTGAGATCTGTATGTGTGATTTAAGATACAGCTACTACCATGCATGGGGCCCTGAAATATGACCCCGCTCGACTTCTTATTCACCCTAGCTCTCTGTCCAGGAGTTGCAAGTAGTTTCTGGTGTTTGTAGCCTACTGGAGGCCATGGACAGCGCTGACCGTAGGGGTGGGCTGTGATGCGGTAGGTACGTGGCCGGGTGTACCGAATACCCGTTAGGTATCTCGGGAACCCTGTTCACATCGTTCGGGGCCGTATGGGAAACCTCGGCCGGACTCCCTGCGGATGGAACCTGGATAGGCGATAAACCTGGACTAGAGGCTTAAGTGTTTAGGTAGGTCGTGGTCTACACCCACGTCGGCTTTCGCTTGAAGTCTGCTGAGCACATGTCATGTGCAGACGCTAAGTGGTGGAAACATGTATGAAGAAGTACACCCCTGCAGGGTTATCATGATCTATTCAAATAGCCGCGTCCGCGGTAAAGGACTACTTGGTTGCCTATACAGTTCATAGACAAGTAAATGGAAACTACTAAAAGCCTCAAGATAAGTGTGAGTGCCGAGGATGGCTCTTCCGTAGGAAGACGGAGGTGGATCCTCGGTAGTGTATTGAAGTGGAGAGTAGTGGACTCGTGTGCGCAAAACCATTTCAAGTTGGAGTCTCGTAGGTTAGCCTAGCCAAGAGTCAAAGCTGGCTTGCTGCAATAACTCCACCAACCCTTCTTGATAATATGCATGTATGTAGGATCTGATGTAAGTCTTGCTGAGTACCTTTGTACTCATGTTGCTATAATTTACATTTTTACAGAAGACGCTGCAACCCCTTCTGATGGGTTGTACGTAGACGTTGACATCAATGAGTAGGCTAAGGCCCAGGTGGTGATCCTGAGCTTGTGAAGGACCACGTAGTATAGCTAGGCTTTCCAAGCCTCTTTTATTTTACTAGTTGTCTGTACTCAGACAAGTTACTTCCGCTGCTGGTTTGTATGACTGTATGACTTGAATGCTGGGTCGTGTGACCCGTACCTTTGTGTATGTTATGTATGGCTCTCTGAGCCTTAAATAAAGTACTTGTGTCATAGAGTCATGTTGTGATGCCTTGTTGTGTTTGCACATATCGAGCATATTGTGTGTATGATTGAAATGCTTGGTATGTGTGGGATCTGACTACCTAGTTGTTTATCCTTATTAGCCTCTCTTACCGGGAAATGTCTCCTAGTGTTACACTGAGCCATGGTAGCTTGCTACTGCTCTGGAACACTTAGGCTGGCCGGCATGTGTCCTTCTTCGTTCCTGTGTCTGTCCCTTCGGGGAAATGTCACGCATTGAGTACCGGAGTCCTGTTAGCCCGCTACAGCCCGGTTTACCGGAGTCCTGCTAGCCCAGTGCTACAGCCCGGACCCACTTGCTGATGACCGACACGTTCGTTGCTGGGTCATGGATGCCTGTCCCTGTAAGCACTGTGCCACTTTGGGTTTACGACTAGTCATGTCAGCCCGGGCTCTTTATCATATGGATGCTAGCGACACTATCATATACGTGAGCCAAAAGGCGCAAACGGCCCCGGGCAAAGGTAAGGCGACACCCGTGGGGATGCCGTGTGTGAGGCCGCAAAGTGATATGGGGTGTTACAAGCTAGATCGATGTGACATCGAGTCGGGGTCCTGACAGCGGTAAAGGAAGCTTGGGTATGCGATGACAACATTACTGATCCCTTCAAACGACTGGACGCCTTGTTTAAAAACACGGTCGTGGCATTGCAAGCGTGAGGGCAGAGGAAGATTGCAACATAAAGCTCAAGCTGGCGATTGCTAATTGGGTGATTCTGCGGCTCGAGCAAGCTCAGGAGGATAGGCCCCTATCTTGCGAAGAGCTCTAGCTGCGTTGTTCTTTGAAGTTGGCTGTCCTGGGCCTTGCTTCCTTGGAGCGAACCATATCTAGGCAGCGATCCAGGATTCGATGGATTGGCGAGGGGGATGCTAACACAAGGCTGTTCCAGGCGGTGGCCAACAGGAGGCGAACCAAAAACTACATTGCGCATATCAAACACGGGGATGAGATCATTACGAAGCAGAGTCGCAAGGAGGAAATCTTTACAAAGGTTTATAGGAACTTACTAGGCAAGCAACAGAGTTGGGAGTTTACCCTGGATCTAGATTACCTTGGCATGGATCAAGTGGACCTACAGAAGCTTGAGGCGATGTTTACTGAGGACGAGATATGGAACGTTGTTAAGGAACTGCCCTCGGATCGTGCGCCAGGGCCAGATGGCTTCATAGGGATTTTCTATCAAAAGGCATGGTCAATCATTAAGCATGATATCATGGCGCCAATCCTGAAATTGTATGTTGGTGATGGGAGAGGGTTCGCTAAGCTAAACAAGGCGCTGATCACACTCATTCCCAAGCGGGCGGATGCTGAAGCAGTTGGAGATTTTATGTGACGCCCCCGATTCAATCGTACACTAATCATGCACGCAAATGTGTACGATCAAGATCAGGGACTCACGGGAAGATATCACAACACAACTCTAAAAACATAAATAAGTCATACAAGCATCATAATACAAGCGAGGGGCCTCGAGGGCTCGAATACAAGTGCTCGATCATAGACGAGTCAGCGGAAGCAACAATATCTGAGTACAGACATAAGTTAAACAAGTTTGCCTTAAGAAGGCTAGCACAAACTGGGATACAGATTGAAAGAGGCGCAGGCCTCCTGCCTGAGATCCTCCTAAACTACTCCAGGTCGTCGTCAGCGGGCTGCACGTAGTAGTAGGCACCTCTGGTGTAGTAGGAGTCGTCGTCGAAGGTGGCGTCTGGCTCCTGGACTCCAGCATCTGGTTGCGACAACCAGACAGAAAGGAAAGGGGGAAAAAGGGGGGAGAAAGCAACCGTGAGTACTCATCCAAAGTACTCGCAAGCAAGGAACTACACTACATATGCATGGGTATATGTGTAAGGAGGCCATATCAGTGGACTGAACTGCAGAATGCCAGAATAAGAGGGGGATAGCTATTCCTATTGAAGACTACGCTTCTGGCAGCCTCCGTCTTGCAGCATGTAGAAGAGAGTAGACTGAAGTCCTCCAAGTAGCATCTCCAAGTAGCATCTCCAGTGGCATCGCATAGCATAATCCTACCCGGCGATCCTCCCCTCGTCGCCCTGTGGAAAAGCGATCACCGGGTTGTCTGTGGAACTTGGAAGGGTGTGTTTTATTAAGTATCCGGTTCTAGTTGTCATAAGGTCAAGGTACAACTCCAAGTCGTCCTGTTACCGAAGATCACGGCTATTCGAATAGATTAACTTCCCTGCAGGGGTGCACCAACTTACCCAACACGCTTGATCCCATTTGGCCGGACACACTTTCCTGGGTCATGCCCGGCCGCGGAAGATCAACACGTCGCAGCCCCACCTAGGCTCAACGGAGAGGTCAGCACGCCGGTCTAAACCTAAGCGCACAGGGGTCTGGGCCCATCGCCCTTAGCACACCTGCACATTGCGTACGCGGCCGGTGAGCAGACCTAGCAACCTCCATTACAAAGGAAGTTGCGTTAACGCAGTCCAACCCGGCTCGCGCTACTCAGTCGCTGACGTCAAGAAGGCTTCGGCTGATACCACGACGCCGGGATACCCATAACTACTCCCGCGTAGATGGTTAGTGCGTATAGGCTCGTAGCCAACTCAGATCAAATACCAAGATCTCGTTAAGCGTGTTAAATATCCGCGAACGCCGACCAGGGCCAGGCCCACCTGTCTCCTAGGTGGTCTCAACCTGCCGTGCCGCTCCGCCACAAAGTAACAGTCGGGGGCCGTCAGGAACCCAGGCCCACCTCTACCGGGATGGAGCCACCTGCCCCTTCAGCCCCCATCTCCGAACAGTATCACAGGTAATGTAACTGTGTAAAGTATATCATATATGCCCGTGATCACCTCTCGAAGTGATCACAGCCCAGTAGTATAGCATGGCAGACGGACAAGAGTGTAGGGCCACTGATGAAACACTAGCATCCTGTACTAAGTAGTAGGATAGCAGGTAATGGTAACAACAGTAGTAGCAAGGAGAGGCTATGCATCAGGATAGGAATAACGGAAAGCAGTAACATGCTACACTACTCTAATGCAAGCAGTATAGAGAAGAATAGGCGATATCTGGTGATCAAGGGGGGGGGCTTGCCTGGTTGCTCTGGCAAGACAGAGGGGTCGTCGGTGACGTAGTCGACCACAGGGGCATCAGCATCGGTCTCGGAGTCTACCGGAAAGGAGTAATGGAGGGGGAACACAATAAATAACGGAGCAATCAAATGTAACACAAAGCAAGACGCGGCAATACGTTGTGCTAGGGGTGACCTAACGTAGGGATAGGCGATACCGGTGAAGGGGGAAACATCCGGGAAAATATCCCCGGTGTTTCGTGTTTTCGGGCAGAGGAGCCGGAGGGGGAAAGTTGCGAGTTTGATATGTTAGGGGTGCGTGGCGGATGAACGGACTGCGTATCTGGATTCGTCTCGTCGTTCTGAGCAACTTTCATGTTGAAAATATTTTAATCCGAGTTACGGATTAAAAGATATGATTTTCTAAAGATTTTATTAATTTCTGGAATTTGATTAATTATTTAATTAATTCGAAAAACAGATTAATGACATCAGCATGATGTCATGCTGACATCAGCAGTCAACAGAGTTGACTTGGTCAACCTGACATGTGGGTCCAGTGGGACCCACCTGTCATTCTCTGTTTAGTTTAATTACAAATTAGTTAATTTAATTAGTGATTAGGTTAATCTAATCAGGATTAATTAACTTATTTAATTACTTACTTAATTAATTAATTAACATTTTAATTTTTTAATTATTATTTATTTATTCATGTAATATATTTTTTAATTCTTTTTTTTTCTAAAACGTTCTGGGGTCGGGCCCCACATGTCTGTGGCCCATAGGGGCCTAGAGGGCGCGGGCGTCGGGGCACAGCCCGAACAGGGGCGCACCCGACCGGGCATTGCGGGGCGGCGATGTGGGGGTGAGGCCACCGGGCGCGACCGAGGCAGTCGGCACGCGTGCGGGCGCCGGGAATCGGCAGCGATGGGCGGCGTACAGGCGAAGGCCGCGACGCAGTGGGGGGGCGCATGAGGAGGCGATGGTGGCACGGCCACGGGTCACGAGCAGGGCAGTCGAGCGCCGTGGCCGCGGCCGTGGGCCAGCGAGGCCGTGCACGGGAGCGACGGGGAGAGGCACGCGGTGAGCGTGCAATGGGCGGGGCCGGAGCGCGTCGACCGCGGGCAGGGATGGTGGTGACCGGGGCGACACAGGGAGAGAGGGGGCGAAGGGGGACGGCAGCGCTCACTTGCGAGCAGGGAAGGGGGGGCGACGGGGTGCGTTGGCGTCGGCGAGGGAGAGGCGATGGAGCGGCGACGACGAGGTGGCGGAGCACAGCAGCGACGAGGCGGCGCCGGGGATGGGCGCCGGCGTCGCAGGCTCAGGGCGGCGCGGGATCTGGCCCCTCCCCGATCCAGTCGAGTAGGGGGGCGCCTGGGAGGAGGCAGGGGGCGGTGGTGCGGCGGTCCGGCGAGGTGGCCCCGGGCGGTGGCGACGGGCAGCACCGCGGGTCGAACGACGGCGGCGGGCTCGGGTGCCTCGACCCAGATGGGATCGGGAGAAAGAGAGGGAGAGTGGGGAACGAGGAGGAGTGGGGTACTGGGTGTCGGTTAGGGTTGGGCAGGGGTGTATAGGGAGCGTGGGTGGGCTGGCCGGTTGGCCGAATGGGCCAGCCTGTTGGGTCGGCTGGCCCGTGGGTCCTTTTCCCTTTTTTTTGTTTTCTCTTTTGTAGTTTCTTTCTTTTATTTATTTTCTTTTCTATTTTTAAATCATTTTAAATTACTTAGGCATTTTATAAAAATGGGTTTGTTGTACCATAATTACCTTTGTAATATTTAGTACAATCCAAACATTTTTGTTTGAATTTTTGAAAACTTTTATTGTTATCATTAATTTGAATTTTGAATTTTGGACCGGTTTTGTCCTAATGATAGCTTAGCAGCAGTAATCGTGGTGACGTGGCACCATTAGCGTGGGATCACTGTAGCTTAATTATCCGGGCGTCACAATTCTCCTCCACTACAAGAAATCTCGTCCCGAGATTTAAGAGGGGAGTAAGGGGGAAAGTTCTGGTTACGATATTCTAACGGATCTTCTCGAAGAAGTTAATCCCTTTCTTTGATGTCTTCAATTCTTTATTCCAATGCATCATGATAAACTTGTCATCATTTCTTCGGGAACTCCATCGTACTTACGAAAGGATAAGGGGCAGCTCACTACGACATAATGCTTCTGAGGGAAACAATCTGGGGTTAACCCAGGAATGAGTATAAGATTATCTCTCGAGTTGAACATATGAAATACCTCGAGAGTAAGGTACGAAGGTACCATAAGAGGCTCCAAGCGGATAGCTAGTTGCTCGAAGCCTGAACCAGAGTGAGAAAGGGGTTCAGAGTAGCGAGAGTAAGTATTGCGTCTGATACCAGAATAGATCACTAGGACGGTGGCCCGTGAATTACATACGAGGCCACGCACGAGGAATAACTTAGGGAATAGGGGGGTGTATAGGACAGTCAGGTTTCGATCCTGTGGAACTGTGGGTTATGGGCCCGCCATGTTTTTTTTTAAATAGGAGCAGTGACATCTTGCACGGTCATGATAGCAAGGCATGTTAGAGAGTACCATGTCAGTTATGTCGGCAACAACGTTGGTACCAAGGGCGAGGGACGAAGAGAACCATTTTCCTGCTCGTTGAACGAGGCGGACCAATAGGCAAGGTTCTCGTCCACCGGTGGCTACCGGAATGTAATCAACAATAGTAACAGGGTCTTACTGACAGAGTTGTACCTCGAGGTGTTTGCACAAGAAGTGGATTATTACTGCTTATATCATATAGATCATAGAAAAGGTTCAAACAAACCAATGGAAGGAAAATATGATCATCAGATTAAACAGAACAATGGAAGGGAAAATATGTTTAAACACATATTTCAAGGGGATACCCTTCCCAAGGACAAGTAGAGCAAGATATCCATGACAGGATATAAAGTAGAAAACCATTTAGGTAAGGGGGGAGGAATCTCATGATATTACCCATACCACGGTGTTAGGATAAATGATAAATAAAATTTAGCATCGTGCTTCAAAGTTCCTGTTGAAAATCGGAGTACCATTGACATGCTTCGAGATAGCATTGACATGGTCTTCAGGTGAAGATCAGACTTTGGAAACACGAAGGATCCATCAGGAATAACTTGTAGAATAAGTCTTACAATTTCCTCATGGATGAATGAATAACCTTGCTGAAAAGGAATCTATAATGATAGGTCCTCCAGCTGGGGGGGGGGGTGCTAGGCATGACATCAGGTTACCGGGTCACCAAAGGATCAACATCATAACTCTCGGATAGTTGTCCCAACCATCATATCTGACCGAGATTCATATCCAATTGGTGTCATGATACCTCAAACTCAGGGGGTCCGAGAGGAAAAGGTGCAACACAAACCGACGAAATGACATTGCAAGATTCTTGAGGAGTGAACTAGGGGAGCGGGTTTCTGAAGCAATAGTTCATCATTAAACCAAGGAGGGGATGAGAAGGTGGCTGATGGGCTCAGCGACAATTCATCGAGAATTCCAAACGGATGGATTTCCACGATAATGTGAACAAGAAGATGACATTTGTTAGATCAAATGATATAATGGGATATGCTCGAGGAAAACATACATAATTAAACATTGGTTGAACGGTGCACCCGAAATATGGGTTGGGTTGCACGGCCAATGTTAGAATGGTGATTTAATTATCGAAAGACTTAGAATGAACTATCGCCCATTCACTTCAAAGCAATAGGGTTGCTAGAAGTTTTGAATTCACACGTCATAGCTCAATTGTCTGTATTCCGGTTGAAAACAATACGGGGACCAAGGAATGTACGAAGATGGTAAGAAGTATTATGTTATCAAGAATTCTTAAGAGGTGGTGAAATTCTCACCACATTCTTGACAAAAAGAGATGGTAATACTTCCGAGGTAAGGAAGATCAACTGCTGGGTAGCAGGGATCTCAAGGTTTACACAAAACACAAACAAGTTGTGTTGAACGGAAGGCAATAAAGTGGTTGATGAGAACAGGAATCATCGAGGGGCAAGGATGGTATTACCCATCATGAATTCAATTGAATTCCTGGAAGAGCTCATAAGGTTGATGATGATCACGACACAATTGTCGAGAGATTTCATGCAGATGTAATCAATCAGCGATGACATCAAGTCGAAGGAATGATGAAGCAAGAGGTTATTGGAACCATAGTTACGAAACAAACTCGAACTCAAGCTTGTTGTTTAAGGTGAAATGATATGATGAGGAAAATTCGACGTAAGCTTAGCTCATCGTAAAAATTACGCTCTGGGAAGAAGGACCAGGTAGCCCAGTTAAGATCGGCACGACAAGGATATAGCCAATCAGGCTAGGGATGATGTGATTGAGTTCAAACTCGTAAGTAATGAGGGTTACAAGAGTTGCTTAATCGCGATGCGGACTCGAGTCAGTTATCGGTGTCTTTGAGTGTTTAATAACTCAAAGCCCGTGAAAAAATTGGAATTAGTGGGAAGGTAGCACTTGATGAAGAACTCATAAGGAGTTATGCAGTTCCATGATAATCTCAAGATACCAGGGGGGTAATACTCGACACAAGATCAAAGTAAAGGTTGGACTGGTGTATTGATCCATAGGAGACAATTGTTTTAACTTGTCCGAGAAATGAGATCAAAGAAGAACAATCATGGTCGGAACCACGGTTGCAAGGGATCAATTCACAGATACCATATGTTAGTTATCAAGGAAATAGTTATTGTTACAAGAAGCTTCCATGATAGGATATACATCGCGTCCATGGGCATGAACACAAAGTTCAAGGTCGACTCCCACTTCTCCAATGCATACCCTTTCATTCCCTTCTCGCTTTCGATGAAGTTATAGCGTTGAAATTTTATCTGGGAAAATACCAGAAGAGTACGACTCGTGAAAACTTTCGAGTTCACACATATTAAGGAAGGCATAGGTTCAACCCATCGGAGCATCTTAGAATCCTATACCAGAATCTTTTAGAAGTAATTAACTCAAGCTCGAAGGCAGAGCATGGTTGAGAAAGCAGACGATACAATTTACCAAAGGCATTATGTATCCGAGAAAAGGCTCACAAGTTTATTGAATATGAAGGGCGTTGTCAGATAAAATCCAACAAAGGATCTGGTGGTCCACAAGGGATCTGATGTGAGCATCGGTACTCAACTAGAGGAAGCAGATTATAGAAACAACTGACTAACTCAATTGTCAAATGCAAAGGAATTATGATTTCCAAATCAAGGGATCAGAAGCAATGCTCTGATTAGGGGTGGATAAGTTGAATAGACGTAGGGTACAATCAAAGACAATTGGATTGGTCGAGAACCAATTCCAGTAAAAAGAATGGCAGCTCAGCCGGAAAAGTAATTTATAAGGATCAATGATGATTGCGTGTATTCGCAAACATATTGAGTCAACAGACTCAAAATGGTAATGACAAGGAATGTCAATATGACTACGAGACTTATGGGATTATCCATAATGCAAGCAAGCAAGAATTTCAAGACCCAAAGGCCCCAAAGGATTTTCGGAAGATCGAATATTATTTCGAAGACTTTTGTGAAACACATGAACAACTGGGGATGAGCGGATACTCGACAAGTGCGAGGATTTATTCGAAGGGGTATTCATGTGGCAAAGAACTGCTAGGCAGTAGGCACAAAGTATTCTCGGAACAATAGAGAAAACTTCGGGGTATCTTGTAATAACAAGATCAATGGGGGATGATTGTAAGAATGGCAAGTGTAAGTAGTTATCCATACGGATTTATCGGTGGTCAGGAATAGCCAAAGTGATGGGCACAAGTCTCGAGAGAACATCAGAGAGTATCTTCGGAATCTTCTGATGTAGCAGGCGATCCTCTGCAATAAGGGGCTCTTCGGGTGGATGCGATCACGAGATCCTAATCTTAGAGTTAGCAAATTCATTTAACCCGAATAGTAGAGAGATCAGAGTCCCAGAGTATAGACGAGGAATAAAAGATCCTAATACCACCCAATGGCGACGTGGGCCCATGGGCCAAACAGCCAAGTTAGTAAAAGTTTTGTAAAGTCTAGACTCAACTTCGACCAAGGAGTGTGGAAGGGGGATTCCTACAGGCAGTCGGCTCTGATACCAACTTGTGACGCCCCCGATTCAATCGTACACTAATCATGCACGCAAATGTGTACGATCAAGATCAGGGACTCACGGGAAGATATCACAACACAACTCTAAAAACATAAATAAGTCATACAAGCATCATAATACAAGCCAGGGGCCTCGAGGGCTCGAATACAAGTGCTCGATCATAGACGAGTCAGCGGAAGCAACAATATCTGAGTACAGACATAAGTTAAACAAGTTTGCCTTAAGAAGGCTAGCACAAACTGGGATACAGATCGAAAGAGGCGCATGCCTCCTGCCTGAGATCCTCCTAAACTACTCCAGGTCGTCGTCAGTGGGCTGCACGTAGTAGTAGGCACCTCCGGTGTAGTAGGAGTCATCGTCGAAGGTGGCGTCTGGCTCCTGGACTCCAGCATCTGGTTGCGACAACCAGAAAGAAAGGAAAGAGGGAAAAAGGGGGGAGAAAGCAACCGTGAGTACTCATCCAAAGTACTCGCAAGCAAGGAACTACACTACATATGCATGGGTATATGTGTAAGGAGGCCATATCAGTGGACTGAACTGCAGAATGCCAGAATAAGAGGGGGATAGCTATTCCTATTGAAGACTACGCTTCTGGCAGCCTCCGTCTTGCAGCATGTAGAAGAGAGTAGACTGAAGTCCTCCAAGTAGCATCTCCAAGTAGCATCTCCAGTGGCATCGTATAGCATAATCCTACCCAGCGATCCTCCCCTCGTCGCCCTATGGAAAAGCGATCACCGGGTTGTCTGTGGAACTTGGAAGGGTGTGTTTTACTAAGTATCCGGTTCTAGTTGTCATAAGGTCAAGGTACAACTCCAAGTCGTCCTGTTACCGAAGATCACGACTATTCGAATAGATTAACTTCCCTGCAGGGGTGCACCAACTTACCCAACACGCTTGATCCCATTTGGCCGGACACACTTTCCTGGGTCATGCCCGGCCGCGGAAGATCAACACGTCGCAGCCCCACCTAGGCTCAACGGAGAGGTCAGCACGCCGGTCTAAACCTAAGTGCACAGGGGTCTGGGCCCATCGCCCTTAGCACACCTGCACGTTGCGTACGCGGCCGGTGAGCAGACCTAGCAACCTCCATTACAAAGGAAGTTGCGTTAACGCAGTCCAACCCGGCGCGCGCCACTCAGTCGCTGACGTCAAGAAGGCTTCGGCTGATACCACAACGCCGGGATACCCATAACTACTCCCGCGTAGATGGTTAGTGCGTATAGGCTCGTAGCCAACTCAGATCAAATACCAAGATCTCGTTAAGCGTGTTAAATATCCGCGAACGCTGACCAGGGCCAGGCCCACCTGTCTCCTAGGTGGTCTCAACCTGCCCTACCGCTCCGCCACAAAGTAACAGTCGGGGGCCGTCGGGAACCCAGGCCCACCTCTACTGGGATGGAGCCACCTGCCCCTTCAGCCCCCATCTTCGAACAGTATCACAGGTAATGTAACTGTGTAAAGTATATCATATATGCCCGTGATCACCTCCCGAAGTGATCACGGCCCAGTAGTATAGCATGGCAGACGGACAAGAGTGTAGGGCCACTGATGAAACACTAGCATCCTATACTAAGTAGTAGGATAGCAGGTAATGGTAACAACAGTAGTAGCAAGGACAGGCTATGCATCAGGATAGGAATAACGGAAAGCAGTAACATGCTACACTACTCTAATGCAAGCAGTATAGAGAAGAATAGGCGATATCTGGTGATCAAGGGGGGGGGGCTTGCCTGGTTGCTCTGGAAATAGAGAGGGGTCGTCGGTGACGTAGTCGACCACAGGGGCATCAGCATCGGTCTCGGAGTCTACCGGAAAGGAGTAACGGAGGGGGAACACAATAAATAACGGAGCAATCAAATGTAACACAAAGCAAGACGCGGCAATACGTTGTGCTAGGGGTGACTTAACGTAGGGATGGGCGATACCGGTGAAGGGGGAAACATCCGGGAAAATATCCCCGGTGTTTCGTGTTTTCGGGCAGAGGAGCTGGAGGGGGAAAGTTGCGAGTTTGATATGTTAGGGGTGCGTGGCGGGCGAACGGACTGCGTACTCGGATTCGTCTCGTCGTTCTGAGCAACTTTCATGTTGAAAATATTTTAATTCGAGTTACGGATTAAAAGATATGATTTTCTAAAGATTTTATTAATTTCTGGAATTTGATTAATTATTTAATTAATTCGAAAAACAGATTAATGACATCAGCATGATGTCATGCTGACATCAGCAGTCAACAGAGTTGACTTGGTCAACCTGACATGTGGGTCCAGTGGGACCCACCTGTCATTCTCTGTTTAGTTTAATTACAGATTAGTTAATTTAATTAGTGATTAGGTTAATCTAATCAGGATTAATTAACTTATTTAATTACTTAATTAATTAATTAACTAACATTTTAATTTTTTAATTATTATTTATTTATTCATTTAATATATTTTTTAATTTTTTTTTCTAAAACGTTCTTGGGCCGGGCCCCACATGTCTGTGGCCCATAGGGGCCTAGAGGGCGCGGGCGTCGGGGCACAGCCCGAACAGGGGCGCACCCGACCGGGCATTGTGGGGCGGCGGTGTGGGGGTGAGGCCACCGGGCGCGACCGAGGCAGTCGGCACGTGTGCGGGCGCCGGGAATCGGCAGCGAGGGGCGGCGTCCAGGCGAAGGCCGCGACGTAGTGGGGGGGCGCATGACGAGGCGATGGTGGCGCGGCCACGGGTCACGAGCAGGGCGGTCGAGCGCCATGGCCGCGGCCGTGGGCCAGCGAGGCCGTGCACGGGAGCGACGGGGAGAGGCACGCGGTGAGCGCGCAACGGGCGGGGCCGGAGCGCGTCGACCGTGGGCAGGGATGGTGGTGACCGGGGCGACACAAGGAGAGAGGGGGCGAAGGGGGATGGCAGCGCTCACTTGCGAGCAGGGAAGGGGGGAGGGGGCGATGGGGCGCGTTGGCGTCGGCGAGGGAGAGGCGATGGAGCGGCGACGACGAGGTGGCGGAGCACAGCAGCGACGAGGCGGCGCCGGGGATGGGCGCCGGCGTCGCAGGCTCAGGGCGGCGCGTGATCTGGCCCCTCCCCGATCCAGTTGAGTAGGAGGGCGCCTGGGAGGAGGCAGGGGGCGGTGGTGCGGCGGTCCGGCGAGGTGGCCCCGGGCGGTGGCGACGGGCAGCGCCGCGGGTCGAACGACGGCGGCGGGCTCGGGTGCCTCGACCCAGATGGGATCGGGAGAAAGAGAGGGAGAGTGGGGAACGAGGAGGAGTGGGGTACTGGGTGTCGGTTAGTGTTTGGGCAGGGGTGTATAGGGAGCGTGGGTGGGCTGGCCGGTTGGCCGAATGGGCCAGCCTGTTGGGTCGGCTGGCCCGTGGGTCCTTTTCCTTTTTTTTTGTTTTCTCTTTTGTAGTTTCTTTCTTTTATTTATTTTCTTTTCTGTTTTTAAATCATTTTAAATTACTTAGGCATTTTATAAAAATGGGTTTGTTGTACCATAATTACCTTTGTAATATTTAGTACAATCCAAACATTTTTGTTTTAATTTTTGAAAACTTTTATTGTTATCATTAATTTGAATTTTGAATTTTGGACCGGTTTTGTCCTAATGATAGCTTAGCAGCAGTAATCGTGGTGACGTGGCACCATTAGCGTGGGATCACTGTAGCTTAATTATCCGGGCGTCACATTTTAGGCCTATCAGTTTAACCCACAGTTTCGCCAAGCTCTTCGCTAAAGCCCTGGCTTGTCGAGCAAGAAAAAGAATGCCATAGATTGTCAGCATGAACCAGTCGGCCTTCATTGCTGGGAGATGTCTGCACGATAACTTTCTGCTAGTGAAACAGATAGCAAGGAAGCTGCATGTGCGAAAGACACCAGGTGTGTTTCTCAAACTTGATATCACCAAAGCTTTAAACTCCCTTGCTTGGCCGTTCTTGTTCCAAGTCTTACGCAAGAAGGGGTTTGGAGAAAAATGGATGAGGTGGATTGCGATCCTCCTGCAGACGGCTAGCACTAAGATTGTAGTCAATGGATGCCCAGGGTTGAGTTTTGCTCATGTATGTGGACTGTACCAAGGAGACCCGGTGTCCCCCCTTCTTTTTGTGATTGCCATGGAAGCTTTGTCTTCCTTGTTTAGGAAGGGGGCAGAAGATGGGGTTGTTAGCTATTTCCTTGGCATCTCGGCGACTCAAAGAGTTTCCATCTTTGTTGATGATGTTGCTTTGTTCCTAAAACCCACCATCCAAGATCTAAGTTTTGTTCGGATGGCTCTAGATTGCTTTGGCATGGCTTCAGGACTGGTGGTGAACTATAACAAGTCGATGACGATTGTGATAAGAGGTAATGAGGAAGATCAGCATCGCGTGCCGGACACCTTGCAATGTGAATTGGGCAGCTTTCCTTGCAAGTATCTGGGCATACCACTGGCGTCAAGCAGCTCACGCGAGGGGATTGGCAGCTCTTAATCGATCAAGCACGAAAGTTCATAGCCACTTGGCAAAGAGGGCTCATTCAAAGGCTGGGCCGATTGGTACTTGTGAAGTCAGTGATTGCGGCGAGACTGATACATCAACTTATGGTCCTCAACGCTCTAGATTGGGTCTTTGAGGAGATTGATGCATGGATGAGATCCTTCTTTTGGGCTGGAAAGGATAAAGTGAATGGCGGGCAGTGCCTTGTCGCTTGGAACACGATCTGTCGCCCTACGTGTTATGGTGGACTTGGAATCAAAAACCTCAAACTGCAGACTCTTGCTCTTAGAGTGAGGTGGGAGTGGCTGAGGAGGATAGATCCGGATAGGCCATGGCAAGGCATCCAATTTTTGATTGATGTTGAGGTTCGAGAGGTGTTCAATAGCTTGGTACACATCACAGTTGGCAATGGAGAGCGAATCCTATTCTGGAAAGACAGATGGATCAATGGCGCAATGGTGGTTGACATTGCACCAGGAATTTTGTCCTTGGTTCCCACAAGAGTGCAGAACATGAGAACAGTGTGCCATGCTTTGATTACTGGCCAACAGGAGCAGGATATTATCGACGAGCTACCATTCATAGCTCTGATTCAGCTCGTGCATCTTCAGGCGGCCATTGCTGGCGTGCAGAGAGAACACCTTGAGCCGAATGTGTTCGCTTGGCTGTGTGACAGCTCTGGTCATACACGGCTAGATTGGTGTATCAAAGGCTTTGCCTCGGCCTTATTAGATCATCGACATATGAGTGCATCTGGAGGAGCGAGTCCATCCTCAAATGCAAAATCTTCGCTTGGTTGGCAACTCAATATAGGTTGTGGACATCGGACAGGAGGGTGAGGCATGGGTTGTAGGATGACATAGCTGCCTGCTTTCTATGTCTACAGGAAGAAGACACCGTTGATCACATTATGGTGCAATGTAGCTACACAAAGGAAGTTTGGCACCTCTGCTTTGCAAAGGTTGGAGTTGACGTACCCTACCCGGATGAAAATGCTACCTTTACCGAATGGTGGCTTCTGGCTAGGAAGAGCATTATTGAGAAGCATAGGAGAGGATTTGACACACTGGTTATAGCCACAGCTTGGTCGATTTGGAAACAACATAATGCGCGTGTGTTTGGTCGCATTGGGCAGCAAAGAATACCTCCACTTCTTGTAGACCAAATCATGGTAGAGATGAAGGATTGGAAGACCGCGGGAGTTGGAATATTAGAGCCATTTGTGAGAGAGTAGTCTAGATAGCTTTGAGTGGTGTTGGTGTTGCTAGCCGACTGTTCGCACCCGTGTCTAGCCTCTTGTAATTATGTTGCTCCCATCTATAAAAATATGGTACGCCATTGGCGTACTCTCGAAAAAAAACAAATGTTTCGTATCATGCACCCCTCCATCTATCGACTTGTGCACATTTTTGTCCGAAGAGATAATTTCGCTTTGAAATGTTTTGGACCAAGCTTGAGGGATTTTTGGATGCTGTCAAAGATGCTTGGGTCTATGATGCATCTATTACCAACCCATTCCCCAGACTCGATACTCTGCTTAGGAACATGTCCACCTACCTGCAGGCGTGGGCTCAGAGGAAAGTTGTCAACATCAAGCTGATGATTGTCGTGGCAAACTACGTGATCCTCAAGCTTGATCGTGCACAGGACGTGAGACCCTTGAGCTCGGAGGAACTTTGGATGCGCCGAATGCTTAAGATGAATGTTCTGGGATTGGCTTCCCTCGAGCGCATGATAGCCAGACAGAGGTCTAGATTGAGGTGGTTAAAGGAAGGTGACGCCAACACCAAACTCTTTCAATTGGTGGCAAATGGGAGGCGAGCGAAAAACTACATCTTAAAGGTCAGAAAGGACGATGAGATTACCACTGAGCATGATCACATGGCTGAAATTTTCACTTCGTCCTATGAGGAGCTGCTGGGCACGGCCAATGCCAGGGAGGAGACGGTGGACTTGGAATTTTTGAACATTCCGGGCTGTGATTTGCAGGAGCTGGATGGTACCTTCACTGAAGACGAGATATGGAATGCCGTCAAGGAGCTGCCACCTGATCGAGCCCTGGGGCCGGATGGATTCATTGGTGCTTTCTACCAGCATGCTTGGCTCATTATCAAGCAGGATGTCATTGCTGTCTTGATGAAGTTATACGTGGGAGACGGCCAGGGCTTTGCCAAGCTTAACAGAGCCCATATTGTGCTAACCCCGAAGAAGCTGGATGCTGAAGTAGTGGGGGATTTCCGACCCATCAGCTTAACCCACAGTGCAGCAAAAATCTTTGCCAAGATGCTTGCTATCCGGGCCAGAAGGAGGATGAAGGAAGTAGTTGCTGCTAACCAGTTGGCATTCATTCTTGGACAAAATGTGCATGACAACTTTCTGCTTGTTCGCCAAGTTGCGAGGAAGATTCATGGAAGGAAGGAAGCCGACGTGTTCCTCAAGTTAGACATCTCAAAAGCCTTTGATACTCTATCCTGGTCGTTCCTTTTTGAGGTGATGAGGAAAAAAGGGTTTGGGCCCAAGTGGATTGGCTAGATCGCAATCCTTCTCCAGACCGCTTCCACCAAGGTCATTATCAATGGTACCCCTGGCAGGAGTGTATATCTCGCTTGCGGCTTAAGACAAGGTGATCTGGTTTCCCCACTGTTGTTTGTTATTGCCATGGACGTCCTCACGCATATCTTCAGCAAGGGTGCCTGTAACACCCTGGTGTAATGATGCTACAGTAATCCCTGGGGTTAAGTTAACCCTTTTGCTAAACAAGTGTTTGTTCATCATTGTCTCTTGCCTCTTTCAAATTCCAGTTGAATTCAAATTCAAATTATGTGTGAAATTCAAAAATGCTCAAACATGAAAACTAAAATGTTCATCATGTGGAAAGTATTCTTCTGGTAATATTGGGGGTGAACCAACATTTTTGCAAGGTGTCTAAATGGCCTAAATAGCTAAAACAGTGCTTAAAATATTTGTTTAAATGCTTTTTAATTTGTAAAAATACTAAACTATTTTATTTAAATGCTAAACTAAATGTGGTTGTGGCCTAAAATGTTATTCTATTTTAGAAGAAAATGTTGTATTTTTGCAAAGCCAAAATGTTTTGAATAGAAATAGAAAACAAAAAGTAATAAAAGAAAAAAAACAAAGAAAAGGCCAGGCTGCACTGTGCACTTGGCCCAGCCGCGCAACAGTGCAGCCCAGCCCATTTACCTCGGCCGTCCCCTACCTCTGTTCACCAGGGGTTGGGTGGGCGTACGTGCACCGTTCATGGCCGCCGATGGCCACGGGGCGGCCATCCGGCAACCTCCCCGCACCTACTAGGTCGCCCCCTCCCCCGCCCCGGAAGAACCCTAGCACCCCCAGTTCCCCTCTCCCTCATGTCGCTCCTCTTTTCCCCATGGCCACCAAGCGCCATCGCCGTCACGTCTTCTTCGTCTCCGCGACCATTGTGCCTCCCTTGCCGCAGCTTGGTGTCTGCCAGGACCGCAAGCCTCCGCTACATCATCTCCGCCTACGCGCACGAGCTGGAGACCACTGCATCGCCAGCATCAAGCCTTCTTCCAATACGGATCACCGTAGCTCGCCGGCGTCGATCCACTCCACTGCGGCTCCTAAACTGTCGCCGGCCTTTCATGAGCCACTAGGTGAGCACGTGCTTGCATTTCCCCAGCTCCCCGCTTGTTCTGCTGCCTCTGGACACCGTCACCATTGCCGGTGCTTACCGTTGTGGCCTAGCTTGCTCTTCCTGTTGCGGCTCCAGTCAAGGATGAATGAGCACGCCAGCATGCTCAGGGGCTCCCACTGATGCTCCCTATCGCTTTAGATCGCACCCAAACAAGCCGGGGCGACGTTTTCATCGAGCATCGATTCCGGTCGTCGCTTGTTGCCATCGCCACCATCGTTCTAGGTCGTCTCCGGCCATGTTCTTGGCGCGTATGAACTTGTGACACAACGGCTGGTTGAACGGTGCCGGCGGCACTCGATTTGGTGCCCTCTAGGAAAATCCTGTCGGTAGCCCGTGCCCGCCGCCGCATTCATGGCTCGTCAGAGCTACTCCGGCAGCCGGCGCTGAGGTGGCCGCCACGTGGACCCGCCTGGGTCACTGCCGATGGGCCCCGCAGCCATGTTGACCCCGTTGACTCGGGTCAGCTGTGCTGACTGGGTGGCCCCAGCCACTGACAAATGGGCCCCATCGCTTAAATAAACTAATTAAAATGTTTTTATAATTAAATTTAATTAGATTCCTAATCAGTCACTGACATGTGGGGCCCTACTAGCTAATTAACCTCTGGTTAGTTTAAATAAGCTCTGTTAGACCACTGTCTATGACAGGTGGGTCCGGCAAGTCATGTTTGACCTAGACCAGGCGGTTTGACCTCCTGACATCATAGTGACGTCATTATAATGTAATTAGTAATTTCTGTTATTTCCTAAATTGATTTAAATTTCAGGAAAATCTTTAAATCTTTTAAAATCCGTAGAAATTAAACCGTAGCTCGGATCGAAAAACTTTGTACATGAAAGTTGCTCAGAACGACGAGACAAATCTAGTCGTGGCGTCTGTTTCCATGTCGGAACCCTGTTCTTAGGTGAACTCGTAACTTTTAGCCCGTTTCCGTTAGATGAATAGTGCATATGAACCAATTAATAAATACAACCTTAAACCCAAAATAACTAATATGACTTAGACATATCTTTAGGCAACCCTGCACTGCACGTTAGCATAGCATACTCTGTGTTGCATATGATTGTTGTGTATTTATTTGTTTTTTCCCCTCTCTTCTCTCCGATAGACACTGAGACCGATGCTGCCCCTGTGATCGACTACGTCACCGACGACACCATTGACGACCCTGTCTTTGCTGCAGAGCAACCAGGCAAGCAACCCCCCTTGTTCATTCAAATATCGCCCATTCCCTTCTCTCTTATGCTTGCATTAGAATTGCTAACGCTTTTGTATGATCCTATTCTGATGCATAGACAGATTTTGTTACCTGCCTTCATACCTTACCTGCTTATTCTAAACTGCTTAGTATAGGTTGGTTAGAGATCCATCAGAGACCCCCACCTTGTCCCAGTTGCCCCCGCTTTATGTTCGATGACTCGATCAACGTGATTGACGTCTAGGCCCCGACACCGCACATCACCCCCCTTTGTGGTACGACACTACTGGGTTACTATCGAGTGCTGATACGTCTCCGTCGTATCTATAATTTTTGATTGTTCCATCCCAATATTCTTCAACTTTCATATACCTTTGGCAACTTTTTATACTATTTTTGGGACTAACATATTGATCCAGTGCCCGGTGCCAGTTCCTGTTTGTTGCATGTTTTATGTTTCGCAGAAACCCAATATAAAACGGAATCCAAACGGGATAAAAACGGATGGAGAATTATTTTGGAATATTTGGGATTTTCCGGAGGAATAATCAACCGCGAAACGGTGTCCGGGGTGGCCATGAGACAGGGGGGTACCCTCCCCCCTGGGCGCGCCTGGCACTCTCGTGGGCCACCCATAAGGCGGTTGACGCTCTTCTTTTGCTGCAAGAAAGCTAATTTTATGAGAAAAGTCTAGGCGAAAGATTCACCCCAATCGGAGTTACGGATCTCCAGATATAAAAGAAACGGTGAAGGGGAAGGATCTGGGAACGCAAAAACAAAAAGAAATAGAGAGATAGATCCAATCTCGGAGGGGCTCTCGCCCCTCCCACGCCATGGGAGCCAAGGACCATAGGGGAAACCCTTCTCCCATCTAGGGAGAAGGTCAAGGAAGAAGAAGAAGAAGGGGGCCCCTCTCCCCCTTGCTTCCGGTGGCGCCGGAACGCCGCCGGGGGCCATCATCATCACCGCGATCTTCACCAACACCTCCATCATCTTCACCAATATCTCCATCACCTTCCCCCATCTATATTCAGCGGTCCACTCTCCCGCAACCCGCTGTACCCTCTACTTGAACATGGTGCTTTATGCTTCATATTATTATCCAATGATGTGTTGCCATCCTATGATGTCTGAGTAGATTTTCGTTGTCCCATCGGTGATTGATGAATTGCTATGATTGGTTTGAATTGCATGTTTTATTATTGGTGCTGTCCTATTGTTCCCTCCGTGTCGCGTAAGCATGAGGGATTTCCGCTGTAGGGTTTGCAATATGTTCATGATTTGCTTATGGTGGGTGGCGTGAGTGACAGAAGCACAGACCCGAGTAAGTAGGTTGTTTGCATATGGGATAAAGGGGACTTGATACTTTAATGCTATGGTTGGGTTTTACCTTAATGATCTTTAGTAGTTGCGGATGCTTGCTAGAGTTCCAATCATAAGTGCATATGATCCAAGAAGAGAAAGTATGTTAGCTTATGCCTCTCCCTCAAATAGAATTACAATAGTGATTATCAGTCTAGTAACGTAGTCAATTGCTTAGGGACAATTTCACAACTCCTACCACCACTTTTCCACACTCGCTATATTTACTTTATTGCTTATTTATCTAAACATCCCTTACTTTTTATTTACGTGCTCTTTATTATCTTGCAAAACTATCCTATCACACCTACAAAGTACTTCTAGTTTCATACTTGTTCTAGGTAAAGCGAACGTCAAGTGTGCGTAGAGTCGTATCAGTGGCCTATAGGACTTGAGAGAGTATTTGTTCTACCTTTAGCTCCTCGTTGGGTTCGACACTCTTACTTATCGAAATAGGCTACAACTATCTCGTATACTTGCGGGTCATCAAGACCTTTTTCTGGCGCTGTTGCCGGGGAGTCATAGCGTGGGGTGAATATTCTCGTGTGTGCTTGTTTGCTTTATCACTAATTAATTTTTATTTGCTGTTCTTAGTTGTTTTCTATCTTTAGTTATGGGTAGGAAATGCAAAATACCAAAAAAATAGTTGTACCTACTGAACCAATGGTTGAAGAATCACTCAAAATCTATCACACTCCTGAAGCTTTTTACTTGGATCATCTTCGATCCCTATGTGCTCGTGCTGAAACACCAACTAGCTTAGTTGAGGGAAAATCTTTAGATAAGCATGCTTGTTATGTGCGACACCGTATATCTGAAAATGGGAAACTTTTATTGGATCAAATTCATCGTTTGCAATGCTATGCTTGGAATTTATGTGAAATATATGATATTACTTGTTGTTCTGAAAACCCTAAGAAATACCTTCCCTACCAATGTGAGTTTATTGATAATGGAATCGTATCTTCATATGCTAAGGGTGTTTATAATTACTATGATGTTCAACAAATTGAAAAAATTGTTGCTTTTAAGGGTGCTTATGAAATTGCTTCTTTGATTGAAAAGTATGATGCTACTCTCTACAAATCTGAAAATTTTGCCATACATGAATGTTGTTATGATAATTATGCTTCTAATGCCTATGTTAAACTATATATTGAGAAATTCTCCGCTATCCAAGAAGAGACTAATATTTTGCAGGAAGCTATGGAAGAAGAAATTGATGAAACTGTGAGCTCATTGGATGAAAAAGATGATGAGGAGAGCGAAGAACAAAAGGAGGAATAGCGGATTGATCACCCGTGCCCACCTTCTAATGAGAGTAACTCTTCAACTCATACATTATTTAATTCCCCTTCGTGCTTACCGAAGGATGATTGCTATGGTGATTGTTATGATCCCGTTGATTCTCTTGAAATATACCTTTTTGATGATGCTTGCTATGCTTGTGGCCTAGATGACAATATGAATTATGCGTATGGAGATGAACTTGCTATAGTTCCTTATGTTAAACATGAAATTGTTGCTGTTGCACCCACGCATGATAGTCCTATTATCTTTTTGAATTCTCCCAACTACACTATATCAGAGAAGTTTGTGCTTACTAAGGATTATATTGATGGGTTGCCTTTTACCATTGCACATGATAATTTTGATGAATGTAATATGCATGTGCTTGCTGCTCCTACTTGCAATTATTATGAGAGAGGAACTATATCTCCACCTCTCTATGTTTCCCATACTATGAAATTGCAAGAAACTGCTTATACTATGCATTGGCCTTTACTTGGTGTTCATGAATTGTTCTTTTATGACATGCCGATGCATAGGAAGAGAGTTAGACTTCATCATTGCTTGATATATCTTACGTTGTGCTCACTAATAAGTTACAAATCATTGTAAATTAAAATTGGCTTTGATATACCTTGGGATCCGGGTGGATTCATTACTTGAGCACTAAATGCCTAGCTTAATGGCTTTAAAGAAAGCGCTGCCAGGGAGACAACCCGGAAGTTTTAGAGAGTCATTTATTTCTGCTGAGTGCTTTTATATAGTCTAAAAACAAAAATAAAATAAAGAGGGGAACCCAAAACTTTTCAAAAAGGAAAGTGAAAGTGAGAAAGACAAGCATTGTTGAAGTGGGAGCTAGCCTTGAACTTTGTTCATGCTCACGGAAACTTTGTGAATCTTGATTACAGAAACTTTTCATCAAAAATAATTATCCCCTTGTACAATTCCATTGTATTATAAAAATAATGTGCTAAGGTTTGCCTTTAGGATGTTTACAATGCTTGTTGGTTTGTACGGTGTAGGACAGAAACTTTGACTGTAGTGCGCGATTTTACATTTTTAACTGGAACGTCGAATGGTTCTGATTCCTTTTGCACTGTCTTGCTATACACCTTGTTTATTTTTAATCATTTTGGTAGAATTTTGGGGTACCAGAAGTATTGTGAATGTTCAGATTGCTACACACTGTTCTGTTTTTGACAGATTCTATTTTTGATGCATAGTTTGCTTGTTTTGATGAATCTATCAATTTATAACAGTGGACTAAGCCATGAAAAAGTTATATTACAGTAGACACAATACAAAAACAAAATATGAATTGGTTTTCTACAGTACTTAGAGTAGTGATTTGCTTTATTATACTAACGGATCTTACCGAGTTTTCTGTTGAAGTTTTGTGTGGATGAAGTGTCTAATCGAGGAGGTCTCGATATGAGGAAAACGAAGAGAGGCAAGAGCTCAAGCTTGGGGATGCACAAGGAACCCCAAGTAATTATTCAAGGAGACTCAAGCGTCTAAGCTTGGGGATGCCACGGAAGGCATCCCCTCTTTCTTCAACAAGTATCAGTATGTTTTCAGATTCGTTTTGTTCATGCGATATGTGCAGGTCTTGGAGCGTCTTTTGCATTTAGTTTTCACTTTTTTTATGCACCATGCTGGTATGAGATAGTCCTTGGTTGATTTATAGAATGCTCATTGCACTTCACTTAAATATTTTGAGTATGGCTTTATAGAATGCTTCATGAGCTTCACTTATATCATTTGAAGTCTGGATTGCCTGTTTCTCTTCACATAGAAAACCACCATTTGTAGAATGCTCTTTTACTTCACTTATAATTGTTAGAGCATGGGCATATCTTTTGTAGAAAGAATTAAACTCTCTTGCTTCACTTATATCTATTTAGAGAGATGACAGGAATTGGTCATTCACATAGTTACTCATAAAATCCTACATAAACTTGTAGATCGCTGAATATGATATGTTTGATTCCTTGCAATAGTTTTGCGATAGAAAGATGGTGATATTAGAGTCATGCTAGTGGGTGGTTCTAGATTGTAGAGACACTTGTGTTGAGGTTTGCAATTCCCGTAGCATGCACGTATGGTAACCGTTGTGTGACAAATTTGAAGCACGGGGTGTTTCTTTGATTGTCTTCCTTATGAGTGGCGGTCGGGGACGAGTGATGGTCTTTTCCTACCAATCTATCCCCCTAGGGGCATGCATAGTAGTACTTTGCTTCGAGAGCTAATAAACTTTTGCAATAAGTATATGAGTTCTTTATGACTAATGTGAGTCCATGGATTATACGCACTTTTACCTTTCCATCATTGCTAGCCTCTTCGGTACCGTGCATTGCCCTTTCTCACCTCGAGAGTTGGTGCAAACTTTGTCGGTGCATCCAAACCCCGTGATATGATACGCTCTATCACACATAAGCCTCCTTATATCTTCCCCAAAATAGCCACCATACCTACCTATCATGGCATTTCCATAGCCATTCCGAGATATATTGCCATGCAACTTCCATCATCATCATATACATGACTTGAGCATTCATCATCATATTGCTTTGCATGATCGTAAGATAGCTAGCATGATGTTTTCATGGCTTGTCCGTTTTTTGATATCATTGCTATGCTAGATCATTGCACATCCTGGTACACCGCCGGAGGCATTCATATAGAGTCATATCTTTGTTCTAGATATTGAGTTGTAATATTGCGTTGTAAGTAAATAAAAGTGTGATGATCATCATTATAGAGCATTGCCCCATGAAAAAAAGAAAAAAAAGAAAAAAAGAAAAAAAGGAAAGACCAAAGAAGCCTAAATAAAAAAGGGGGCCAAAGAAGCCCACCCAAAAAGAAAAAAAAGGAAAAAAAGAAAAAGAAAAGGGGCAATGTTACTATCCTTTTTCCACACTTGTGCTTCAGAGTAGCACCATGTTCTTCATATAGAGAGTCTCCTATGTTATCACTTTCATATACTAGTGGGAATTTTCATTATAGAACTTGGCTTGTATATTCCAACGACGGGCTTCCTCAAATGCCCTAGGTCTTCATGAGCAAGCAAGTTGGATGCACACCCACTTAGTTTTTAGTTTGAGCTTTCATACACTTATAGCTCTAGTGCATCCATTGCATGGCAATCCCTACTCCTCACATTGACATCAGTTGATGGGCATCTCCATAGCCCGTTGATTAGCCGCGTCGATGTGAGACTTTCTCCCTTTTTTGTCTTCTCCACATAAACCTCCACCATCATATTCTATTCCACCTATAGTCCATGGCTTGCGCTCATGTATTGCGTGAGGGTTGAAAAAGCTGAAGCGCGTTAAAAAGTATGAATCAATTGCTCGGCTTGTCATCGGGGTTGTGCATGATGGGAGCATTTTGTGTGACGAAAATGAAGCATGGCCAAATTGTATGATTTTGTAGGGATAAGCTTGCTTTGGCCTTGTTGTTTTGAAAAGACATGATTGCGTTATTAGTACGCTCAAAGTATTATTGTTTTTTATGTCAAATGTTAGAATATTACTTTGAATCACTTGTGTCTTAATATTCATGCCATGATTAGACATATAATCAAGATTATGCTAGGTATCATTCCACATCAAAAATTATCTTTTTTATCATTTACCTACTCGAGGACGAGCAGGAATTAAGCTTGGGGATGCTGACACGTCTCCGTCGTATCTGTAATTTTTGATTGTTCCATGCCAATATTCTTCAACTTTCATATACTTTTGGCAATTTTTATACTATTTTTGGGACTAACATATTGATCCAGTGCCCAGTGCCAGTTCCTGTTTGTTGCATGTTTTATGTTTCGCAGAAACCCAATATCAAACAGAATACAAACGGGATAAAAACGGACGGAGAATTATTTTGGAATATTTGGGATTTTCCAGAGGAAAAATCAACGTGAAACGGTGTCCGGGGTGGCCACGAGACAGGGGGCGCACCCTCCCCCCTGGGCGCGCCTGGCACTCTCGTGGGCCACCCGTAAGGCGGTTGACGCTCTTCTTTTGCTGCAAGAAAGCTAATTTTGTGAGAAAAGTCTGGGCGAAAGTTTTACCCCAATCGGAGTTACGGATCTCCAGATATAAACGAAACAGTGAAGGGGAAGGATCTGGGAACATAGAAACAGAGAGAAACAGAGAGATAGATCCAATCTCAGAGGGGCTCTCGCCCCTCCCACGCCATGGGAGCCAAGGACCAGAGGGGAAACCCTTCTCCCATCAAGGGAGAAGGTCAAGGAAGAAGAAGAAGAAGAAGGGGGCCTCTCTCCCCCTTGCTTCCGGTGGCGCCGAAACACCGCCGGGGGCCATCATCATCACCATGATCTTCACCAACACCTCCATCACCTTAATCAACATCTCCATCACCTTCCCCCATCTATATTCAGCGGTCCACTCTCCCGCAACCCGCTGTATCCTCTACTTTAACATGGTGCTTTATGCTTCATATTATTATCCAATGATGTGTTGCCATCCTATGATGTCTGAGTAGATTTTCGTTGTCCTATCGGTGATTGATGAATTGCTATGGTTGGTTTGAATTGCATGTTTTATTATTGGTGATGTCCTATTGTGCCCTCCGTGTCGTGCAAGCGCGAGGGATTTCTGCTGTAGGGTTTGCAATATGTGCATGATTTGCTTACGGTGGGTGGTGTGAGTGACAGAAGCACAGACCCGAGTAAGTTGGTTGTTTGCGTATGGGATAAAGGGGACTTGATACTTTAATGCTATGGTTGGGTTTTACCTTAATGATCTTTAGTAGTTGCGGATGCTTGCTAGAGTTCCAATCATAAGTGCATATGATCCAAGAAGAGAAAGTATGTTAGCTTATGCCTCTCCCTCAAATGGAATTACAATAGTGATTATCGGTCTAGTAACGTAGTCATTTGCTTAGGGACAATTTCACAACTCTTACCACCACTTCTCCACACTCGCTATATTTACTTTATTGCTTCTTTATCTAAACAACCCCTACTTTTTATTTACGTGTTCTTTATTATCTTGCAAACCTATCCTATCACACCTACAAAGTACTTCTTGTTTCATACTTGTTCTAGGTAAAGCGAACGTCAAGCATGCATAGAGTCGTATCAGTGGCTGATAGGACTTGAGAGAGTATTTGTTCTACCTTTAGCTCCTCGTTGTGTTCGACACTCTTACTTGCCGAAAGAGGCTACAACTATCCCGTATACTTGCGGGTCATCAAGTGCCGAGGGTGATACCTCGTCAACACTTTTGATGTTAACATTGTAGGTTAGTTCATCAGGTGTGGTCATTGAGGGTGATTCCTCCTTCACCACTCCCAATAACGATGCTGTCATGCAACTCCTCAAGAGTGGACCTCGAGGGTGATTCCTCCTAGGTTCACCTTGATGAGTACATCAGGTGGAATTCCATCGAGGGTGAGTCCTCAAGGTTCCCCCTTGGTGTTTTGGACACATGGTTACTATGGCTTTACCACATAACCATGATGACATCGGGTCGGCCCCGAGGGGTACCCGCGAGTGATGTGAAGTTGGGTTGATCTGGAGGATACCCGGAAGTTTTCCACGCGGCGCGGCCGGGCATTATTAGCCCTTGTCGCAAGTCCGTGAGACGGGGAGATAGGACCACATATCGTGGACCATTGATCGTTACCGCACTACCATGACACTAACGGTTTGGATATTTGATTAGAGTAGGCCTCTGGCCTTTTTCGCACTAACCACCATGCAGGAATAAGTATGGGCACTCTGCGTCGTATGATTCTTCCGAATGCTCAGTGATGCCAACAACTGAGCGGCGCGCGCCGGGTTGGACTGGAACACCTTCGCTTGTATAAGGGAGGCTAGGTCTACTCACTGGCCGCATTCGCAACTCTCAGGATTCTAAAGGACGATTGGCTCATGACCCCTTCGCATTTAGGATATAGACCGACGTGCTGGCCTCTTTGTTGAGCCTAGGTAGGACTAGGTGTGTTGACCGGCCGAGGCCGGTCATGGCCTGATGGTGTGTCCGGCCGGAGTTGATCGAGCATGTTGGGTAAGTTTGTGCACCCCTGCAGGGAAGCAAACATCTATCGATAGCCTGTCCTACGGTAACAGACGCTCGGGTTGTATCCTGATCGATACAACTAGAACTGGATACTGAATGCTGAGGCTTGTAATGGATATGTGACTCCGAGATTGCTTTCCCTCAGGGAGTCGGGGAAGGATCTCTAGGCGTTATTTCTACAACATGTTTGTTAAATATAAACTGCGATTCTATACTCTTCTGATTGCTGCAAGATGCTTGGAGCTGCTTGAAGATGCTAGTCTTCGATAGGCTAGGCTTTCCCCTTCTCTTCTGGCATTCTGCAATTCAGTCCACAAATTCTACCCATTTCATTGATACCGATGCATATGTAGTGTAGATCCTTACTTGCGAGTACTTTGGATGAGTACTCACAGTTGCTTTGCTCCCCCTTTTCCACCTCTTTCCATTCTTCTCGGATGCGGCAACCATATGGTGGAGCCCAGGATCCAGACGCCAGCACCGATGACTACTACTACCCCGAGGGTGCCTACTAGTACATGACGGACATCGACAATGAGGAGTAGTCATGCAGGATGCCTTGCCTTTTCGATGTTGATTTTGTGCTAGCCTTCTTAAGGCAAACTTGTTCAACTTATGTCTGTACTCAGATATTGTTGCTTCCGCTGACTCTTGTGTATTCGAGCTTATGTATTCGAGCCCTCGAGGCCACTGGCTTGTAATATAAAGCTTGTATTATTTTAATTTGTGTCTAAAGTTGTGTTGTGATATCTTCCTGTGAGTCCCTGATCTTGATCGTACACATTTGTGTGTATGATTAGTGTACAATTGAATTGGGGGCGTCACAAGTTGGTATCAGAGCTGACTGCCTGTAGGTAGCCCCCTTTCCAACTCCTTGGCCGAAGTTGAGTCTAGTCACTGAAAAACTCTTACTAACATGGTTGTGCGGCTTATGGGCCCATGTCGCCATTGGGTGTTATTAGGATCTTTTACTCTTCGTCTATACTCTAGGACTCTGATCTCTCTTCAATTCGGGTTAAATGAATTTACTAACTCTAACATTAGGATCTCATGACCACATTCACCCCAAATATGGGTAAGCCATAGTTCTTCCTTAGAATAGTATCTTGAATAGTACACACACTATCGTGTTGACTACTATGTGGTATGCATCGCACCTCTTTCCTTATGCAGGTTTCATCATGAATGATCCTTTGTCTTTACAAATGCTCGATGCTGAACTACTCCTGTTACATGTTAGCAGGATGGTTAGACCCATTGGTCGTGGCCGTGGTGCCAACAATCCACCACCGCCCGAATTCTTGGCCAAAATGATACAACAGTTTGAGCTGAATCGCCAGTTCATGGAAGGAATGATGGCCTAGTTTCCTCATCCGGATATGAATTAGCAGCTAGCCCCAGTAACTCTGCAAGACTTCATGCGCCTCAACCCGACCATCTAACGCAGCTCAACTCAGCCCCTTGATGCTGATGACTGGCTCCGCGACATCACATATGAAATGGAGTCTGCTAGTGTTGCCCCTGGTAGCTATGTCACCTTCGCATCCTTCTTCCTCAAGGGCCCCGCCGCTCAATGGTGGGATAGCCATAGGTGTACCCTACCTACTGGAATGGTCATCACTTGGACAGATTTCCAAGCTGCCTTTCGTGCCCGCTTCATTCCTCAGGGAATCATGGACATGAAGAAGCGCGAGTTCCGTAACCTCACCCAAGGCAACAAGACAGTTGATGCTTATCAGCGGGAATTTCTGGACTTGTCACGTTATGTTGAAGAAGACATTGCAAATGATGCTCGTAGGCAAGAAAAGTTCCGTGATGGACTTCACCCTGATATCAAGCTAGCACCGCTCGTTCATGACTCTGCCGACTTCGCCACCTTGGTGAACAACGCTATTCAGGTTGAGACTGGTCTGCAGGAACATCAGGGATTTCTCAGACGCAGCCGTGACGCTGGCTCATCATCGGGCCCGTCAGCGCAGAAGCGTCAAATATGGATTCCCCACAGCATGTATCATCTAACTGCCCCTGCACCAAGACAGTCCTATGCTGCACCTCGTCTGCCTCCTCCACCGGAGAGGCAGCCTCTTTGAGCTGCACCACCCCAAGCTCCTGCTCCCAATCCCAATGATGGTTTGTGCTTCAGATGTGGCCGTCCGGGTCACCTTGCCAAAGAGTGCAATCGGAAACAGAACCAGCTGGCTCTGCCTTCAACTGGTCATAACAATCAGCCCCGCAACTACAATGCTAGACCTTATGGTCATGATCATGCCAACAACATTGATTTGAATGAAGCTCATGACCAGCCTGCTACTGTGATGGGTACTCTCATTAATTCGGTACCAGCTGCTGTTTTATTTGATTCAGGAGCATCGCATTCATTCATATCAAAAGATTTTGCATTCTTGCATGGCATGAAATACGAAGAGATGGACATTCCACTTATGGTAAAAAAACCCGCGGGCCAATTCCAAACCTCCATGGTTTGTCACAACATTTCCGTTGAAATTTAAGGTCTAGAGTTCTATGCCTCTCCCATTATCCTGAAGTCTTCCAATAGTGACCTCATTCTGGGAATGGATTGGTTGAAAGCACATATTGCTTCTATCTTATGTGCCACTAAAACCGCCCACCTCCTACATCCTTCTAATGAGATAGTAAGCTACCATGCTCATCTTGTTTGAAATGTCGAGGGACGGCTTTATTCCTTGAATGCGTTGAACACAACACCACTTGAGGGAATTGAAAAGATTCCAGTCGTTTGCGACTATCTAGACGTTTTTCCAGAAGAACTTCCAGGAATACCCCCTACTCGGGCTGTCGAGTTCGTCATCAATTTGAAACCAGGCACCATTCCTATCGCCAAACGACCCTACAAGATGCCACCTCATGAACTCCTTGAGCTTAAGGAGGAAATCGACAAATCTCTTTGCAGTGGTTTCATTCGTCCATGTTCCTCTGCTTGGGGAGCACCTTCTCTCTTTGTGAAGAAGAAGGATGGAACTAATCGCTTGGTCCAAGACTATTGTCCTATCAACCAAGCAGCTATTTAGAACAAGTATCCCCTCCCTCGGATTAATGATCTGTATGATCAACTGGCTGGTTCCTCGGTATTCTCCAAACTCGACCTAAGGTTGGGTTATCACCAGAACTGTGTCCATGAAGAGGATATTCCCAAGACCCCATTCGTCACTCAAATGGTTCTTATGAGTACAACGTTATGTCTTTCGGCTTGACCAATGCTCCAGCTACATTCTCTCATCTGATGAACTATATATTCATGGAATACCTCGACAAGTTCGTCGTGGTTTATCTGGATGATATCCTTGTTTATTCCAAGAACAAAGAACAACATGCTGAACATCTTCGTCTTGTTCTAGAAAAGCTTCGAGAACATGAGCTATATGCCAAGTATTCTAAGTGTGAATTCTGGCTACCCAAAGTAACCTACCTTGGTCATGTGATCTCCAAGGATGGTATTACCGTCAACCCAGAGCGAGTTTAGGCTATTCTTGACGGGACCCCTCCGAAGACTGTCAAGCAAGTCAGAAGCTTTCTCAGACTCGCTAGCTATTGTCGCCGTTTCGTCGAGAACTTCTCCAAGATCGCCAAGCCCCTGACTAATCTGCTTCACAAGGGCGTTAATTTTGATTGGATAGACAAATGTCAGGAAAGTTTCCAGGCACTCAAAGACAAGCCGACTTCTACCCAGTGCTTGCTCCCCCTGATTCTCGCAAGGACTTTGTCATCTATTGGGACGCTTCACGATAAGGATTAGGCTGTGTCCTAATGCAAGAGCGCAAAGTGATTGCTTATGCCTCCCATCAAGTGCGTCCTCACGAAGAGAACTACCGAGTTCACGACCTCGAGCTTGTTGCGGTTATCTATGCACTGAAGCTATGGCGCAATACCTTCTCGGTAATCGTTGTGAGATCTTCACCGATCATCAGAGTATGAAGTATCTGTTTACTCAGCCAGATCTGAACCTCCGTCAATAGCGATGGATGGAAGCTATTGCTCACTACAACTGCGGTATATCTTATACACCTGGTAAGGCTAATGTAATGGCCGATGCCCTGAGCCACAAGTCTTATTGCAATAATCACATGGTTTGTTGGGGATATAACTATTGGGTATGACCCACCCAGGAGGGGCCGGGTCATACCACTGGCGGTTCATAATGAGAAGGCCCAAGAAGATGATGAAGATGGTGGTTCATGAAGCAAGCTTACTGAAGGCCCAAGACCCGGAGGAGACTTGAGGCCCACGGGCATAAACCGCCATAAGTTAACTTGTATGTAAAGAAAGTTTAGTTCTGTCACCGAGCCGGACACGTTGTGTATGAGCCGACCGGGACTCTGTATGCTGCCGGGCATCAGCCTGTGTATATAAAGGGGTGACCTGGCGGTGGGTTAAGGCAAGAGACAACAAGCCGAGAACTAGGTCAAGCGTATTTGCTCCCTGGTAATTGAAACCCAAGCAATACAACCTAAAGTAGGAGTAGGCCTTTACCTCGTTGCGAGGGGCCGAACCTGGGTAAACTCTCTGTGTCCCTTGTCCCATTTTAACCCCTTCTAGCTAACTACGTCGCAATGGCTCCACACCTAAGTCCTCATGCTAGGGCATCTGCCATGACAATTCCATGACAGTTGGCGCCCACCGTGGGGCCAGCGCATGGTGGTTTCAAGTTCTTGAAGGGAAGCTTCACAGGGCTCAAGGGATACGCTGT
Organism: Triticum dicoccoides; assembly: GCF_002162155.2. Taxonomy (NCBI): domain Eukaryota; kingdom Viridiplantae; phylum Streptophyta; class Magnoliopsida; order Poales; family Poaceae; genus Triticum; species Triticum dicoccoides. Next base: position 343,543,660 of record NC_041383.1, on the reverse strand, counting down.
GGGCCGGATGACTAAGAGTCGTCGCGGCAAGCTCTACATCGATGAAGAGGGCTGGTGCCCCGAGGCCGGCTCAATCGAGTATGGGTACCGGGTCCCCTTCGGCGGAATTCATGTCTTCATCAGCAAGATTGATGAGTCGGAAGCTGAGGCGGACACCCGCACCAACATCGTCGAGACGGCTCGGCACGCGTGACCCGCCAAGGTTCAAGCTGCCCAGAAGCATGTCTTTGTGGGCTTTACTCAAGGAGTGGATCTGGAAGGAGGATCTGAGTCCGGTGATGAGACGGTCGTCTATTGAGGTGATGAGTCCTCAACCGGCGAGACCGATTCCATCTATCAGGTTCAGGATGGTGGGCTTGGGGGCTGTTCCGATGGTGACAGTATTCCGGACCCCTATGAGCCGCCACACCTTGTTGCAATCTTCATGGCCGGTACGAAGCCAGGGCAAGGATCTTATACTGTAGCAGCGATGATCTCCGGGTCAGCGGCGGCAACGGCAGCCGGGGCAGGAGGCCCTGTGCGCCCGCCGGCTTAATTCTTATCCGATCTATTAGATTCTCTGGCAATGCTGTTAACGGCGGAGGTAAACCCGGTGAATCAAGCGCAACATAACACGAACGTTGCAAAACTACGTGATGAGATAGCGCAAGCCAAGGAGGATCTAAACACTGAGAACACTCGGATGGCAACGGAGCAAGCCACCTTGCAAAGGGAGGCAAAATGGCTTGAAGCAGAGAATTTGCGATCAAGCTTAGACTGGGATGCATCAAACACGGTCTTCAATGGAAGGCATGTGAGTCAATTACCTCCGGTTTATGATGCGAGGAATCTTTTCAACACACCTAGGGAAGGAACCAGTAACCTGCCTGGTGTGGATCGGGCCGTTGAGGTGCCGGTGGCTGGAGTGCCAGTTCAGCCTAGTGCTGCAGACCCCCCCCCCCCACGTTTGAATTCGACCCCTCAGTACGTTCTCACGCCCCCG
>NC_041383.1:343513729-343542422 GCF_002162155.2 Triticum dicoccoides | reverse complement strand
CTCACGCCCCCGGGTCATTTTTCTAATCCTTTGGATAACATGATAGCCGCGGCTACTTGACTGGCGGCTCTCCCTATTCAGGATGAGTTGCCAGTGGCGATGGAAATACGGAGAGCCGGAGAACTTCTTCAGACAGTAGTGACCCAATAGGCGGCTTATTCATACAGTCGTGATCGAATTCACTCAACCCCACGTAAAGCCAGAGCTATGGCAAGCACATTGATGAGCCTGCTGTATCAAGCACTGAGCGACACCGTAATCAACCTCGTCGGCCTGACCCGCTGGGCGCTGGTAATGATGCTTAGGCTTTGGTCGACCAGGGCAGGGCGTGACGTGAGGCGGAGCTGGCGGCTTAGTTGGCGGCTCAACAGCAATCCCCAGTTTATCTATCAGCATCTGTGGAGCAGGAGTGACCTCTAGAACTTTGGGTGTGCCGTATTTAGTGCTGGGGCTATGCAACGAGCCTTTGCCTAAGGATTTGAAGGCCCCCCGTAAGGCGCCTAACTACACGGTGGATCAGCCCCCATAGGCTTGGATTGAGAGTTATGAGATGGCTATGGATATGCTGGATGTTAGCGATGCTGCATGTGCTGAGTATTTCACTATGATGTTGGATGGGCTGGCTTGTACTTGGTGGAAAGGCCTGCCCACTAACTCCATTGGGTCATGGGCGGAGTTGAAGAGGCGATTTATTCAAAATTTTAAAGACACGTGCAAGCAGCCTATGTCTATTCTGGATTTGGATTCTTGCGTCCAAGGTGAAGGTGATTCAACAACCAATTGGGTGCGTCGAATCTCAGTTGTTATACACTCATCAGACAATATCAATGCCGATTCAGCAGTCCTGATGTTGGAAAAGGACTGCTGTTTTCTTCCCCTTAAGCAGAAATTGGGGCGGCTTAAGCGCAATTGCAATGATATTAGGGAGCTCATGGCGGCTCTCATCAAGTATGCTGACTCTGATAGCAATAAAGACCCTGAGGCTAATGAGGAGAAGACTAGGAAGGGGAAGAAGAGTGACAACACAAAGGGACATCATAACACGACGGGTCAAGGTGGCAATGGTAAACGTAAGGTGGACGGGGGTTTGGGTTTCGTGGCTAACACCAACACACAGAACAATAATCAGCATTGTAAGGGTAAAATGCAAGCGCCCCGGTTTGGACGGCCGAAGTTCAATCTTGAGGCCATGATGAATCAGCCTTGTCTGAAGCACGGAACCCAGGATAAGTCGTCCAGTCATTTGTGGAAGGTTTGCTTCATCATGAGGGAGTATAGAAACTCTAATTTTTTCCAGAACAATCATGGCCCGCATGGCGGTTCTGGTTCCGGCTCTCATGGACCTGGTTTTGGAGGTGGTGGTTCAAGCTCTGGCTTTCAAGGCCAAGGTAATCAAGGTGGTTTCAATCAACAATCTGGTCAAGGGAATCAGTAGCAATAGTCTGGTTATCAGAGTAATCCAAAGTAGTTGAATAGTGGTCAATATCATGTGTTCACCACGAGTCTGTGCAAGCGAGATCAGAAAATCCATAAGCGGACGGTGAATTCAGTTGAGCCGATGGTGCCTCGTTATTTGAGGTGGTCTGAGCCGCCTATTGTATGGCGCGGGGAGGATCACCCTCCCCGGGTTGACAACCCATGTCAGTTGGCATTGGTGGTTGCTCCTCAGGTAGGAGGGTATAAGCTTACGAAGGTGCTCATGGATGGGGGCAGCAGTATCAATATCCTTTACTATGAGACTTTTCGTTGTATGAATTTGACTGACAAAGATCTTAAGGTGTCTTCTACTGTTTTCCATGGGGTGGTGCCTGGTAAGTCGGCATATCCAGTGTGTAAGATAACCCTGGAGGTGGCGTTTGGAGATGATCATGATTCCAGAGCTGAGAAATTGACCTTTGAGGTGGTGAAGATCAAGAGCCCGTACCATGCTTTGTTCGGGCGGCTGGCTTATGCCAAGTTTATGGCACGGTCGTGCTATGTTTATTTGCAGCTTAAGATGCCGAGTCATAAGAGCACCATCACGGTGCATGGTAATAGGAGAATTTCTCTAGACTGTAAAGAGGGTGATGCTGCGTATGCTGAGTCGGCCCGTGCCACTGAAGAGTTAAAGTTTTATAAAGATAATGTTGACCCGGCGGATATGACGCCTCTGAAGAAGCCAACTACAGAGAATGACCCCTGTTGAAATTTAAATCGGTAGATGATACTAAGATAGTTGATTTTGTTCCCGGTGACTCGTCCAAGCAGTTCAACATTAGTGCTAATATGGATCCGAAATAGGAAAGCGCGCTCATCGAGTTCATTCCTGAGAAGCGGGACATCTTTGCATGTAAACCTTGTAACATGCTAGGTGTATCGAGGGAACTCGCTGAGCACACCCTTAATGTGGATCCAAAGTTTAAGCTAGTCAAGCAGTTTCTTCGCCATTTTAATGAAGAGAGACAAAAGGCAATTGGTGAAGAAGTGGCCCAACTCTTGGCGGCAGGGTTTATCATTGAAGTTTTTCATCCTGAGTGGTTGGCTAACCCGGTGCTGGTACTTAAGAAAAACGGCACTTGGCGTATGTGTGTGGATTATATAGACCTTAACAAGGCCTGTCCGGCTGATCTTTTTGCTCTCCCTCGTATTGATCAGATTATTGATGCTACAGTTGGGGAACGCAGTAATTTCAAAAAAATTCCTACGATCACGCAAGATCTATATCTAGGTGATGCATAGCAACGATAGGGGAGAGTGTTGTCTATGTTCCCTCATAGACCAAAAGCGGAAGCGTTATGACAATGCGGTTGATGTAGTCGTACGTCTTCATGATCCGACCGATCCTAGCACCGAAGGTACGGCACCTCCGCGATCTGCACACGTTCAGCTCAGTGACGTCCCATGAACTCTAGATCCAGCTGAGGTCGAGGGAGAGTTTCGTCAGCACGACGGCGTGGTGACGGTGATGATGAAGTTACCGGCGTAGGGCTTCACCTAAGCACTACGACAATATGACCGAGGTGGAAATCTGTGGAGGGGGTTGATACGTCTCGGTCGTATCTATAATTTTTGATTGTTCCATGCCAATATTATTCAACTTTCATATAATTTTGGCAACTTTTTATACTATTTTTGGGACTAACATATTGATCCAGTGCCCAGTGCCAGTTCCTGTCTGTTGCATGTTTTTTGTTTCGCAGAAACCCAATATCAAACGGAGTCCAAACGGGATAAAAACAGACGGTGATTTTTTTGGAATATTTATGATTTTTGGGAAGTAAAATCAACGCGAAACAGTGTCCGGGGTGGCCACGAGATAGGGGGGCGCGCCCTCCCCTTGGGCGCGCCCTGGACTCTCGTGGGCCACCCGTAAGGCGGTTGACGCTCTTCTTCTGGCGCAAGAAAGCTAATTTTATGAGAAAGATCTGGGCAAAAGATTCACCCTAATCGGAGTTACGGATCTCCAGATATTTAAGAAATAGTGAAGGGGTAGAATCTGAGGATGCAGAAACAGAGAGATAGATCCAATCTCGGAGGGGCTCTCTCCCCTCCCAAGCCATGGGAGCCAAGGACCAGAGGGAAACCCTTCTCCCATCTAGGGAGAAGGTCAAGGAAGAAGAAGAAGAAGAAGGGGGGCTCTCTCCCCCTTGCTTCCGGTGGCACCGGAACGCTGCGAGGGGCCATCATCATAACCGTGATCTTCACCAACACCTCCGCCATCTTCACCAACATCTCGATCACCTTCCCCCATCTATATTCAGTGGTCCACTCTCTCGTAACCCGCTGTACCCTCTACTTGAACATGGTGCTTTATGCTTCATATTATTATCCAATGATGTGTTGCCATCCTATGATGTCTGAGTAGATTTCCATTGTCCTACCAGTGATTGATGAATTGCTATTATTGGTTTGAGTTGCATGTTTTATTATTGGTGCTGTCCTATTGTGCCCTCCATGTCGCGCAAGCATGAGGGATTCCCATTGTAGGGTTTGCAATATGTTTATGATTTGCTTATGGTGGGTGGCGTGAGTGACAGAAGCACAGACCCGAGTAAGTAGGTTGTTGCGTATGGGATAAAGAGGACTTGATGCTTTAATTCTATGGTTGGGTTTTACCTTAATGAATCTTTAGTAGTTGTGGATGCTTGATAGAGTTCCAATCATAAGTGCATATGATCCAAGTAGAGAAAGTATGTTAGCTTATGCCTCTTCCTCAAATAACATTGCAATAGTGATTATCGGTCTAGTAACGTAGTCAATTGCTTAGGGACAATTCCACAACTCATACCACCACTTTTCCACACTCGCTATATTTACTTTATTGCATCTTTATCTAAACAGCCCCTACTTTTTATTTACGCGTTCTTTATTATCTTGCAAACCTATCCTACAACACCTACAAAGTACTTCTAGTTTCATACTTGTTCTAGGTAAAGCGAACGTCAAGCGTGCGTAGAGTCGTATCAGTGGCCGATAGGACTTGAGAGTATTTGTTCTACCTTTAGCTCCTCATTGGGGTTGACACTCTTACTTATCGAAAGAGGCTACAACTATCCCATATACTTGCGGGTTATGAAGACCTTTTTCTGGCGCCGTTGCCGGGGAGTCATAGCGTGGGGTGAATATTCTCGTGTGTGCTTGTTTGCTTTATCACTAAGTAATTTTTATTTGCTGTTCTTAGTTGTTTTCTATCTTTAGCTATCGGTAGGAAACGCAAAATACCAAAAAAAATAGTTGTACCTTCTGAACCAGTGGTTGAAGAACCACTCAAAATCTATCACACTCCTGAAGCTTTTTACTTGGATCATCTTCGATCCCTTTGTGCTCGTGCTGAAACCCCCACTAGTTTAGTTGAGGGCAAATCTTTAGATGAGCATGCTTGTTCTGTGCGACACCGTATATCTGAAAAAGGGAAACTATTATGGGATCAAATTCAACGTTTGCAATGTTATGCTTGGAATTTATGTCAAATATATGAGTTTACTTGTTGTTCTGAAGACCCTAAGAAACACCTACCCTATCAATGCTTGTTTTGTGAAAATGGAATCGTATCATCATATGCTAAGGGTGTTTATAATTACTATGATGTTCAACAAATTGAAGAATTTGTTGCTTTTAAAGGTGCTTATGAGATTGCCTCTTTGATTGAAAAGTATGATGCTACTCTTTACAAATCTGAAAATTTTGCCATATTTCAATATTGTTATGATAATTATGCTTCTAATGCCTATGTTAAACCATATATTGAGGAATTCTCCGTCCAAGGAGAGACTAATATTTTTCAGGAAGCTATGGAAGAAGAAATTGATGAAACAGTGAGCTCATTGGATGAAAAAGATGATGAGGAGAGCGAAGAACAAAAGGAGGAAGAGCGGATTAGCTACCCGTGCCCACCTTCTAATGAGAGTAACCCTCCAACTCATACATTATTTAATTCCCCTTCGTGGTTACCGAAGGATGATTGCTATGATCCCTTGAATTTGTTTGAAATATCCCATTTTGATGATGCTCGCTATGCTTGTGGCCAAGATGCCAATTTGAATTATGCTTATGGAGATGAACTTGCTATAGTTCCTTATGTTAAACATGAAATTGTTGCTATTGCACCCACGCATGATAGTCCTACTATCTTTTTGAATTCTCCAAACTACACTATATCAGAGAAGTTTGTGCTTATTAAGGATTATATTGATGGGTTGCCTTTTACCATTGAACATTATGATTTTGATGAATGTAATATGCATGTGCTTGCTGCTCCTACTTGCAATTATTATGATATAGGAACTATTTCTCCACCTCTCTATGTTTCCCATACTATGGAATTGCAAGAAACTGCTTATACTATGCATTGGCCTTTACTATGTGTGCATGAATTGTTCTTTTATGACATGCCGATGCATAGGAAGAGAGTTAGACTTCGTTATTGCATGATTTATGTTACTTTGTGCTCACTACTAAATTACAAATCGTTGTTAATTAAAATTGGCTTTGATATACCTTGGGATCCGGGTGGATCCATTACTTGAGCACTAAATGCCTAGCTTAATGGCTTTAAAGAAAGCGCTGCCAGGGAGACAACCCGGAAGTTTTGGAGAGTCATTTATTTCTGTTGAGTGCTTTTATATAGTTTAAAAACAAAAAAAGAGGGGAACCCAAAAAACTTTTGAAAAAGGAAAGTGAAAGTGAGAAAGACAAGCATTGTTGAAGTGGGAGAGCTCCTTGAACTTTGTTCATGCTCACGGAAACTTTGTGAATCTTAATTACAGAAAATTTTCATCAAAAATAACTATCCCCTTGTATAATTCCATTGTATTATAAAAATAATGTGCTAAGGTGTGCCTTTAGGATGTTTACAATGCTTGTTGGTTTGTACGGTGCAGGACAGAAACTTTGGCTGTAGTGCGCGATTTTACATTTTTAACTGGAATGTCATTTGGTTCTGATTCCTTTTGCACTGTCTTTCTATACAACTTGTTTATTTTTCCTAAGTTTTGTAGAATTTCTGGGGTACAAGAAGTATGGTGGATGTTCAGATTGCTACAGACTGTTCTGTTTTTGACAGATTCTGTTTTTGATGCATAGTTTGCTTGTTTTGATGAATCTATCAATTTATATTAGTGGATTAAGCCATGGAAAAGTTATATTACAGTATACACAATGCAAAAACAAAATATGAATTGGTTTGCAACAGTACTTAGAGTGGCGATTTGCTTTATTATACTAACAGATCTTACCGAGTTTTCTGTTGAAGTTTTGTGTGGATGTATTGTCTAATCGAGGATGTCTCGATATGAGGAAAAGGAAGAGAGGAAAGAGCTCAAGCTTGGGGATGCCCGAGGCACCCCAAGTAAATATTCAAGGAGACTCAAGCGTCTAAGCTTGGGGATACCCCGGAAGGCATCCCTCTTTCTTCAACAAGTATCGGTTTGTTTTCGAATTCGTTTCGTTCATGCATTATGTGCAAGTCTTGGAGCGTCTTTTGCATTTAGGTTTCATTTTTCTTTTATGCACCATGCTGGTATGAGATAGTCCTTGGTTGATTTATAGAATGCTCATTGCACTCCACTTAAATGTTTTGAGTATGGCTTTATAGAATGCTTCATGTGCTTCACTTATATCATTTGAAGTTCGGATTGCCTGTTTCTCCTCACATAGAAAACCGCCATTTGTAGAATGCTCTTTTGCATCACTTATAATTGTTAGAGCGTGGGCATATCTTTTGTAGAAAGAACTAAACTCCCTTGCTTCACTTATATCAATTTAGAGAGATGACAGGAATTGGTCATTCACATGGTTAGTCATAAAATCCTACATAAACTTGTAGATCGCTGAATATGATATGTTTGATTCCTTGCAATAGTTTTGCGATATAAAGGTGGTGATATTAGAGTCATGCTAGTGGGTGGTTGTGGATTAGTAGAAATACTTGTGTTGAGGTTTGTGATTCCCGTAGCATGCAGGTATGGTGAACCGCTTTGTGATGAAGTTGGAGCACAATTTTATTTATTGATTGTCTTCCTTATGAGTGGCGGTCGGGGACGAGCGATGGTCTTTTCCTACCAATATATCCCCCTAGGAGCATGCGCGTAGTACTTTGTTTTCAATGGCGTGTAGATTTTTGCAATAAGTATATTTGTTCTTTATGACTAATGTTGAGTCCATGGATTATACGCACTCTCACCCTTCCACCATTGCTAGCCTCTTCGGTACCGTGCATTGCCCTTTCTCACCTCGAGATTTAGTGCAAACTTCGCTGGTGCATCCAAACCCCATGATATGATACGCTCTGTCACACATAAGCCTCCTTATATCTTCCTCAAAATAGCCACCACACCTACCTATCATGGCATTTCCATAGCCATTCTGAGATATATTGCCATGCAACTTCCATCATATCATATACATGACTTGAGCATTCATTGTCATATTGCCTTGCATGATCGTAAGATAGCTAGCATGATGTTTTCATGGCTTGTCCGTTTTTTGATGTCATTGCTACGCTAGATCATTGCACATCCCGGTACACCGCCGGAGGCATTCATATAGAGTCATATCTTTGTTCTAGATATTGAGTTGTAAGTAAATAAAAGTGTGATGATCATCATTATTAGAGCATTGCCCCAGTGAGGAAAAGATGAAGGAGACTATGATTCCCCCACAAGTCGGGATGAGACTCCGGACTTTATGAAAAATAAAAGAGGCCAAAGAAGCCCAAATATTAAAAAGAGGCCAAAGAATCCCACCAAAAAGAAAAAAAAAGAAAAAAAGAGAAAACAAAAAAATGAGAGAAAAAGAGAGAAGGGGCAATGCTACTATCCTTTTACCACACTTGTGCTTCAGAGTAGCACCATGTTCTTCATAGAGAGAGTCTCCTATGCTTTCACTTTCATATACTAGTGGGAATTTTCATTATAGAACTTGGCTTGCATATTCCAATGATGGGCTTCCTCAAATGCCCGAGGTCTTCATGAGCAAGCAAGTTGGATGCACACCCACTTAGTTTTCAGTTTGAGCTTTCATACATTTATAGCTCTAGTGCATCCGTTGCATGGCAATCCCTACTCACTCACATTGATATCTATTGATGGGCATCTCCATAGCCCGTTGATACGCCAAGTCGATGTGAGACTTTCTCCTTTTTTGTCTTCTCCCCCCACCATCATATTCTATTCCACATATAGTGCTATGTCCATGGCTCACGCTCATGTATTGCGTGAAAGTTGAAAAAGTTTGAGATTGTTAAAGTATGAAACAATTGCTTGGCTTGTGATAAGGGTTGTGCATGATTAAATACTTTGTGTGATGAAGATAGAGCAACAATAGACTATCTGATTTTGTAGGGATAACTTTCTTTGGCCATGTTGTTTTGAAAAGATATGATTGCTTTATTGGTACGCTCGAAGTATTATTGTTTTTATGTCAAATGATAGACTATTGCTTTGAATCACTCGTGTCTTAATATTCATGCCATGATTAGACATATGATCAAGATTATGCTAGGTAGCATTCCACATCAATTTTTTTATCATTTACCTACTCTAGGACGAGCAGGAATTAAGCTTGGGGATGCTGATACGTCTCCGTCGTATCTATAATTTTTTATTGTTCCATGCCAATATTATTGAACTTTCATATACTTTTGGCAACTTTTTATACTATTTTTTGGACTAACATATTGATCCAGTGCCCAGTGCCGGTTCCTGTCTGTTGCATGTTTTTTGCTTCGTAGAAACCCAATATCAAACAGAGTCCAAACGGGATAAAAACAGACGGAGATTTTTTTGGAATATTAATGATTTTTGGGAAGTAAAATCAACGCGAAATAGTGTTCGGGTTGGCCACGAGACAGGGGGCGTGCCCTCCCCCCTGGGTGCGCCCTGGACTCTCGTGGGCCACCCGTAAGGCGGTTGACACTCTTCTTCTGGCGAAAGAAAGCTAATTTTATGAGAAAGATCTGGGCAAAAGATTCACCCCAATCGGAGTTACGGATCTCCGGATATTTAAGAAACGGTGAAGGGGTAGAATCTGAGGACGCAAAAACAGAGAGATAGATCCAATCTCGGAGGGCTTTCGCCCCTCCCAAGCCATGGGAGCCAAGGACCAGAGGGGAAACCCTTCTCCCATCTAGGGAGAAGGTCAAGGAAGAAGAAGAAGAAGAAGGGGGGCTCTCTCCCCCTTGCTTCCGGTGGCGCTGGAACGCTGCCGGGGGCTATCATCATCACCGCGATCTTCACCAACACCTCCGCCATCTTCACCAACATCTCCATCACCTTCCCCCATCTATATTCAGCGGTCCACTCTCCCGCAACCCGCTGTACCCTCTACTTGAACATGGTGCTTTATGCTTCATATTATTATCCAATGATGTGTTGCCATCCTATGATGTCTGAGTAGATTTCCATTGTCCTACCGGTGATTGATGACTTGCTATGGTTGGTTTGAGTTGCATGTTTTATTATTGGTGCTGTCCTATTGTCCCCTCTGTGTCGCGCAAGCGTGAGGGATTCCCGCTGTAGGGTTTGCAATATGTTTATGATTTGCTTATGGTGGGTGGCGTGAGTGATAGAAGCACAGATCCGAGTAAGTAGGTTGTTGCGTATGGGATAAAGAGGACTTGATGCTTTAATGCTATTGTTGGGTTTTACCTTAATGAATCTTTAGTAGTTGCGGATGCTTGCTAGAGTTCCAATCATAAGTGCATATGATCCAAGTAGAGAAAGTATGTTAGCTTATGCCTCTCCCTCAAATAAAATTGCAATAGTGATTATCGGTCTAGTAACGTAGTCAATTGCTTAGGGACAATTCCACAACTCGTACCACCACTTTTCCACACTCGCTATATTTACTTTATTGCATCTTTATCTAAACAGCCCCTACTTTTTATTTACGCGTTCTTTATTATCTTGCAAACCTATCCTACAACACCTACAAAGTACTTCTAGTTTCATACTTGTTCTAGGTAAAGCGAATGTCAAGCGTGCGTAGAGTCGTATCAGTGGCCGATAGGACTTGAGAGAGTATTTGTTCTACCTTTAGCTCCTCGTTGGGTTCGACAATCTTACTTATCGAAAGAGGCTACAACTATCCGTATACTTGCGGGTTATCAGGGGCACCGCACACGGCTAAACAATCAACTTGTGTGTTCTAGGGTGCCCCCTGCCCCCGTATATAAAGGAGCAAGGGGGAGGCCGGTCGGCCCTCCTTGGTGTGCCCCTAAGAGGGGAATCCTACTAGGACTGCAAGTCCTAGTAGGTTTCCACTTAAAGAGAGAGAGGGGGAAGGAAGGAGAGGGAGAGTGGGAAGGAAAGGGGGGTGCCGCCCCCTTCCTTGTCCTATTCGGACTCAAGGGGGAGGGGGCGTGCGGCCTGCCCTGGCCGCCCCTCTCTCTCTCTCCACTAAGGCCCATCGAGGCCCATTAGTTCCCCCGGGAGTTCCAATAACCCTCCTGCACTCCGGTTTTATCCGAAACTTCTCCAGAACACTTCCGGTGTCCGAATATAGTCGTCCAATATATCAATCTTTATTTCTCGACCATTTCGAGACTCCTCGTCATGTCTGTGATCACATCCGGGACTCCGAACAACCTTCGGTACATCATATCACAAAAACTCATAATACCAATCGTTATCGAACTTTAAGCGTGCGGACCCTACAGGTTCGAGAACTATGTAGACATGACCGAGACATGTCTCCGGTCAATAACCAGTAGCGGAACCTAGATGCTCATATTGGTTCCTACATATTCTACGAAGATCTTTATCGGTCAAACCGCATAACAACATACATTGTTCCCTTTGTCATCGGTATGTTACTTGCCCGAGATTCGATCGTCAGTATCATCATACCTAGTTCAATCTCGTTATCGACAAGTCTCTTTACTCATTCCGTAACACTTCATTCCGCAACTAACTCATTAGTCACAATGCTTGCAAGGCTTATAGTGATGAGTATTACCGAGTGGGCCTAGAGCTACCTCTCCGAAACACGGAGTGACAAATCATAATCTCGATCTATGCCAACCCAACAAATACCTTCGGAGACACCTGTAGAGCACCTTTATAATCACCCATTTATGTTGTGACATTTGGTAGCACACAAAGTGTTCCTCCGGTATTCGGGAGTTGCATAATCTCATAGTCTGAGGAACTTGTATAAGTCATGAAGAAAGCAGTAGCAATGAAACTAACACGATCATAATGCTAAGCTAATGGATGGGTCATGTCCATCACATCATTCTCCTAATGATGTGATCCCATTTATCAAATGACAACACATGTCTATGGTTAGGAAACATAACCAACTTTGATTAACGAGCTAGTCAAGTAGAGGCATACTAGGGACTATATGTTTTGTCTATGTATTCACGCATGTACTATGTTTCCGGTTAATATAATTCTAGCATTAATAATAAACATTTATCATGAATTAAGGAAATAAATAATAACTTTATTGTGGATATTTCCTTCAGTTTCCCACTTGCACTAGAGTCAATAATCTAGATTACATAGTAATGGTTCTAACAACCATGGAGCTTTGGTGCTGATCATGTTTTGCTTGTGGAAGAGGCTTAGCCAACGGGTCTGCAACATTCATATCCGTGTGTATCTTGCAAATCTGTATGTCCCCTTTTGACACTTGATGACGGATGGAATTGAAGTGTCTCTTGATGTTCTTGGTTCTCTTGTGAAATCTGGATTCCTTTGCCAAGGCAATTGCATCAGTATTGTCACAAAAGATTTTCATTGGACCCGATGCACTAGGTATGACACCTAGATCGGATATGAACTCCTTCATCCAAACTCCTTCATTCGCTGCTTCCGAAGCAGCAATGTACTCCGCTTCACACGTAGATCCCGCCACGACGCTTTGCTTGGAACCGCACCAACTGACAGCTCGTCCATTCATTAAAAATACGTATCCGGTTTGCGACTTAGAGTCATTCGGATCAGTGTCAAAGCTTGCATCAACGTAACCGTTTACGACGAGCTCTTTTTCACCTCCATAAACAAGAAACATATCCTTAGTCCTTTTCAGGTATTTCAGGATGTTCTTGACCACTGTCCAGTGCTCCACTTCGGGATTACTTTGGTACCTCCCTGCTATGCTTATAGCAAGACATACATCAGGTCTGGTACATAGCATTGCATACATGATAGAACCTATGGCTGAAGCATAGGGAATGACTTTCATTTTCTCTCTATCTTCTGCAGTGGTCGGGCATTGAGTCTAACTCAACTTCACACCTTGTAACACAGGCAAGATCCCTTTCTTTGACAGATCCATTTTGAAGTTCTTCAAAACTTTATCAAGGTATGTGCTTTGTGAAAGTCCAATTAAGCGTCTTGATCTATCTCTATTGATCTTGATGCCCAATATGTAAGCATCTTCACCGAGGTCTTTCATGGAAAAACTCTTATTCAGGTATCCCTTTATGCTATCCAGAAATTCTATATCATTTCCAATCAACAATATGTCATCCACATATAATAACAGAAATGCTATAGGGCTCCCACTCACTTTCTTGTAAGTACAGGCTTCTCCAAAAGTCTGTATAAAACCATATGCTTTGATCACATTATCAAAGCGTTTATTCCAACTCCGAGAGGCTTGCACCAGTCCATAAATGGATCGCTGGAGCTTGAACACTTTGTTAGCACCCTTTGGATCGACAAAACCTTCTGGCTGTATCATATACAGCTCTTCTTCCAGAAATCCATTCAGGAATGCAGTTTTGGCATCCATTTGCCAAATTTCATAATCATAAAATGCAGCAATTTCTAACATGATTCGGACAGACTTAAGCATCGCTATAGGTGAGAAAGTCTCATCGTAGTCAACTCCTTGAACTTGTCGAAAACCTTTCGACAAGTCGAGCTTTGTAAACAGTAACATTACCGTCTGCGTCGGTCTTTTTCTTAAATATCCATTTATCTTCTATGGCTTGCCGATCATTGGGCAAGTCCACCAAAGTCCACACTTTGTTCACATACATGGATCCCATCTCAGATTTCATGGCCTCAAGCCATTTCGCGGAATCTGGGCTCATCATCGCTTCCTCATAGTTCGTAGGTTCATCATGGTCTAGTAACATGACTTCCAGAACAGGATTACCGTACCACTCTGGTGCGGATCTTACTCTGGAAGACATACGAGGTTCGGTAGTAACTTGATTTGAAGCTTCATGGTCATCATCATTAGCTTCCTCACTAATTGGTGTAGGAATTACGGGAACTGATTTCTGTGATGAACTACTTTCCAATAAGGGAGAAGGTACAACTACCTCATCAAGTTCTACTTTCCTCCCATTCACTTCTTTCGAGAGAAACTCCTTCTCTAGAAAGGATCCATTCTTAGCAACAAAGATTTGGCCTTCGGATCTGTGATAGAAGGTGTACCCAACAATTTCCTTTGGGTATCCAATGAAGATGCACTTCTCCGATTTGGGTTCGAGCTTATCAGGTTGATGCTTTTTCACATAAGCATCACAACCCCAAACTTTAAGAAACGACAATTTTGGTTTCTTGCCAAACCACGGTTCATAAGGCGTCATCTCAACGGATTTTGATGGTGCCCTATTTAAAGTGAATGCAGCCGTCTCTAAAGCATAACCCCAAAACGGTAGCGCTAAGTCAGTAAGAGACATCATAGATCGCACTATATCCAATAAAATACGGTTACGATGTTCGGACACACCATTTCGCTGTGGTGTTGCACGTGGCGTTAATTGTGAAACTATCCCATGTTGTTTCAAATGAAGACCAAACTCGTAACTCAAATATTCTCCTCCACGATCAAATCGTAGAAACTTTATTTTCTTGTTACGATGATTTTCCACTTCACTCTGAAATTCATTGAACTTTTCAAATGTTTCAGACTTATGTTTTATTAAGTAGAGATAACCATATCTGCTCAAATCATATGTGAAGGTAAGAAAATAACGATACCCACCACGAGCCTCAACACTCATTGGACCGCATACATCAGTATGTATTATTTCCAATAAGTCAGTAGCTCGTTCCATTGTTCCATAGAACGGAGTTTTAGTCATCTTGCCCATAAGGCACGGTTCGCAAGCACCAAGTGATTCATAATCAAGTGATTCCAAAAGTCCATCAATATGGAGTTTCGTCATGCGCTTTACACCGTTATGACCCAAACGGCAGTGCCACAAATAAGTTGCACCATCATTATTGAAGTTATATCTTTTGGCTTAAATACTATGAATATGTTTTTATCACTACTATCGAGATTCAATAAAAATAGACCACTCATCAAGGGTGCATGACCATATATTACTCATATAAACAGAACAATCATTATCCTCTGATTTAAATGAATAACCGTCTCGCATCAAACAAGATCTAGATATAATCTTCATGCTCAACGCTGGCACCAAATAACAGTTATTCGGGACAAAAACTAATCCCGAGGGTAGATGTAGAGGTAGCATGCCGACAGCGATCACATCGACTTTGGAACCATTTCCCACGCGCATCGTCACCTCATCCTTAGCCAATCTTTGCTTAATCCGTAGCCCCTGTTTTGAGTTGCAAATATGAGCAACAGAACCAGTATCAAATACCCAGGCGCTACTGCGAGCATTAGTTCAGTACACATCAATAACATGTATATCAAATATACCTTTCACTTTGCCATCCTTCTTATCCACCAAATACTTGGGGTAGTTCCCCTTCCAGTGACCAGTCCCTTTGCAGTAGAAGCACTCAGTTTCAGGATTAGGGCCAGACTTGGGTTTCTTCTGTTGAGCAACAACCTTTTTGCTGTTCTTCTTAAAGTTCCCCTTCTTCCCATTACCCTTTTTCTTGAAACTAGTGGTCTTATTGACCATCAACACTTGATGCTCCTTTTATATTTCTACCTCGCGGCCTTTAGCATCACGAAGAGCTTGCTACGTCTTGATCTTGTGTTGTTTTCCTTGAAGAGGAAAGGGTGATGCATCAATAGTAGCGTAAGTATTTCCGTTAGTTTTTGAGAACCAAGGTATCAACCCAGTAGGAGGCTCCTCAAAAGTCCCACGCACCTACACAAACAAACAAAGAACTCGTAACCAACGCAATAAAGGGGTTGTCAATCCCTTCACGGCCACTTGCGAAAGTGAGATCTGATAGAGATAGTATGATAAGATAAATATATATTTGGTATTTTATAATATAGATGCAAAAAGTAAAGATGCAAATAAAAGTAAATTGGAAGCAAATATGATAAGAGATAGACCCAGGGGCCATAGGTTTCACTAGTGGCTTCTCTCAAGATAGCATAAGTATTACGGTGGGTGAACAAATTACTGTCGAGCAATTGATAGAAAAGCGAATAATTATGAGATTATCTAGGCATGATCATGTATATAGGCATCACGTCCATGACAAGTAGACCGGCTCCTGCCTGCATCTACTACTATTACTCCACACGTCGACCGACTCCTGCCTGCATCTAGAGTATTAAGTTCATAAAGAACAGAGTAACACATTAAGAAAGATGACATGATGTAGAGGGATAAACTCAAGCAATATGATATAAACCCCATCTTTTTATCCTCGATGGCAACAATACAATATGTGCCTTGATGCCCCCGCTGTCACTGGGAAAGGACACCGTAAGATTGAACCCAAAGCTAAGCACTTCTCCCATGGCAAGAAAGATCAATCTAGTAGGCCAAACCAAACTGATAATTCGAAGAGACTTGCAAAGATAACTCAATCATACATAAAAGAATTCAGAAGATATTCAAATATTTCTCATAGATAAACTTGATCATAAACCCACAATTCATCGGATCTCGACAAACACACCGCAAAAAGAGTTTACATCGAATAGATCTCCACATGAGAGGGGGAGAACATTGTATTGAGCTCCAAAAAGAGAGAAGAAGCCATCTAGCTAATAATTATGGACCCGAAGGTCTGTGGTAAACTACTCACAACTCATCGGAGGGGCTATGGTGTTGATGTAGAAGCCCTCCATGGTCGATTCCCCCTCCGGCGGAGCGCCGACGAAGGCTCCAAGATGGGATATCGCGGATACAGAAGGTTACGGTGGTGGAAATTGTGTTTCGTTGGCCCCCTGGATGTTTTCGGGGTACGTAGGTATATATAGGAGGAAGAAGTATGTCGGTGGCCGCCTGTGGGGCCCAGGAGATAGGGGCACGCCTAGGGGGGGCGCCCTCCTGTCTCCTGGCCGCCTCGCAAGCTTCTTGACTTGCACTCCAAGTTCTCCGGATCACGTTCGTTCCAAAAATCACGCTCCCGAAGGTTTCATTCCGTTTGGACTCCGTTTGATATTCCTTTTCTTTGAAATACTGAAATAGGCAAAAAAAACAGCAATATGGGCTGGGCCTCCGGTTAGTAGGTTAGTCCCAAAAATGATATAAATGTGTAAAATAAAGCCCATAAACATCCAAAAGTGGTAATATAATAGCATAGAACAATCAAAAATTATAGATACGTTGGAGACGTATCAAGCATCCCCAAGCTTGATTCCTGCTCGTCCTCGAGTAGGTAAATGATAAAAATAGAATTTTTATGTGGAATGCTACCTAGCATAATTCTCAATGTAATTTTTCTTAATTGTGGCATGAATGTTCAGATCCAAATGATTCAAGATAAAAGCTTATAAAACATAAAAATAATAATGCTTCGAAGCATACTAACAAATAATCATGTCCTATCAAAATAACATAGCCAAAGAAAGCTTATCCCTACAAAATCATATAGTTAGGCCATGCTTAATTTTCATTACACAAAATGCTCCCATCATGCACAACCCCGGTTTCAGCCAAGCAATTCGTTCATACTTTTTTATGCGCTTCAGCTTTTTCAACTCTTACGCAATACATGAGCGCAAGCCATGGACATAGCACTATGGTGGTAAATGGTGGTGGTTGTGAGGACAAAAGGAGGGAGAAGATAGTCTCACATCAACTAGGCGTATCAACGGGCTATGGAGATGCCCATTAATAGATATCAATGTGAATGAGTAGGGATTGCCATGCAATGGATGCATTAGAGCTATAAATATATGAAAGCTCAACAGAAGAAACTAAGTGGGTGTGCATCCAACTCGCTTGCTCACGAAGACCTAGGGCATTTTGAGGAAGCCCATCAGTGGAATATACAAGCCAAGTTCTGTAATGAAAAATTCCCACTTAGTATACGAAAGTGACAACATAGGAGACTCTCTATCATGAAGATCATGGTGCTACTTTGAAGCACAAGTGTGGAAAAAGAGATAGTAGCATTGTCCCTTCTCTCTTTTTCTCCCATTTTATTTATTTCTTTTTTTCTTCTTTTTCTCTTTTTTTCTTTGGTCTCCCTTTTTTTCTTTTTGTCCTTTCTCTTTTATTTTTCTTTTGTAAAGTCCGAAGTCTCATCCTGACTTGTGGGGGAATCATAGTCTTCATCATCCTTTCCTCACTGAGACAATGCTCTAATAATGAAGATCATCACACTTTTATTGATTTACAACTCAAGAATTACAACTCAAAGCTAGAACAAGATATGACTCTATATGAATGCCTCCGGCCGTGTACCGGGATATGCAATGAATCAAGAGTGACATGTATGAAAATCATGAAGGTGGCCTTGCCACAAATACGATGTCAACTACATGATCATGCAAAGAGCAATATGACAATGATGAAGTGTGTCATAATAAATGGAACGGTGGAAAGTTGCATGGCAATATATCTCGGAATGGCTATGGAAATGCCATAATAGGTAGGTATGGTGGCTGTTTTGAGGAAGGTAAATAATGGGTGCATGATACCGGCGAAAGTTGCGTGGTATAATAGAGGCTAGCAAAGTGGAAGGATGAGTGTGCGTATATCCATGGACTCACATTAGTCATAAAGAACTCATATACTTATTGCAAAAGTCTACTTGCCCTCGAAGCAAAGTACTACTACGCATGCTCCTAGGGGAAGGGTTGGTAGGAGTTAACCATCGCGCGATCCCGACCTCTACTCATATGGAAGACAATCAAAAGAGCACCTCATGCAACAAATTTGTCACACAACTTTTACCATACATGCATGCTACGGGACTTGCCAACTTCAACAGCAATATTTCTCAATTTCATAATTACCCACTAGCATGACTCTAACATTACTACCTTTATATCTCAAAACAATTATCAAGCATCAAATTGATCATAGCATCCAATTCACTTCCTATGATAGTTTTTATTATACCCAACTTGGATGCTCATCATTCTAGGACCAAATTTGTAACCAAAGAAAATACCATGCTGTTCTAAAAGACTCTCAAAATAATATAAGTGAAGCATGAGAGACTAGCAATTTCTCCAAAATTAAGCCACCGCCGTGCTCTAAAAGATATAAGTGAAGCACTAGAGCAAAAACTATCAAGCTCAAAAGATATAAGTGAAGCACATAGAGTATTCTAGAAAATTCTAATCAAGTGGGCTTCTCCCAAAAGGTGTGTACAGCAAGGATGATTGTGGTAAACTAAAAAGAAAAGACTAATATAATACACGATGCTCCAAGCAAAACACATATCATGTGGCGAATAAAAATATAGCTGCAAGTAAAGTTACCAATGAACGAAGACGAAAGAGGGGATGCCTTCCTGGGGCATCCCCAATCTTAGGCTTTTGGCTATTCTTGAATATCTTGGGTGCCAAGGGCATCCCCAAGCTTAGGCTCTTGCCACTCCTTGTTCCATAGTCCATCAAAGCTTTACCCAAAACTTGAAAACTTCACAACACAAAACTCAACAGGAAATCTTATAAGCTCCATTAATGAAAGAAAACAAAACCACCACATAAGGTACTGTAATGAACTCATTATTTATTTATTTTGGTGTTAAACCTACTGTATTCCAACTTTTCTATGGTATATAAACTAATTTACTAGCCATAGATGCATCAAAATAAGCAAACAACACACGAAAAACAGAATCTGTCAAAAACAGAATAGTCTGTAGCAATCTGTAACTAACGCACACTTCTGGAACTCTAAAAATCCTAAAAAAATAGGAAGTCCTGGAAAATTTGTCTATTGATCAGCAGCAGAAAGAATCAACGCAAAAGCACGTTTTTTATTTAACAAAACTAATTTTGTTCGTGCAAAGTTTCTGTTTTTCAGCAGAATCAAATCAACTATCATCATAGGTTATCCTATAGGTTCTACTTGGCACAAACACTAATTAAAAGATAAAAACACATCTAAACAGAAGGTAGATGCAAAATGTATTACTAAACATGAACAAAAACAAAAAAACACAAATAAAATTGGGTTGCCTCCCAACTAGCGCTATCGTTTAATGCCCCTAGCCAGGCATAAAAGCGAAGATAGATCTAAGTAGTGCCATCTTTGGCACTCATCTTTTTAATGGAGTTATGCTCAAGTCTGGGAGGCTCTTTGCGTTTCCCTTCATGCTCAGAGATCCTTTGATCTAAGGAATCCAACCACTTATTGTAAAGTGTGATCAAATTATTCATGTGGTTGATTCTCCCAACAATATTCTTAAATGGTTCAACAAGTTTTTGCAATTCAAGTAATTTCTCTAAAATTTGGGTTCCTTCAAGAGAGAAGGGAGTTCCTTTTTGTCGGGTAAGTACTCCTACTATCCCCTCTATAATTTCATAAGTGGAACTAGGATCAATTTCAATAAATTCCCCTTTTGCGGCGAAATCAAGGAGTTGTTTGTGGGGTAAGGTTAACCCAACATAAAAATTGCGAATTAAAATCTTCAAATCTCCTTCTAAAGCGCAACTCTGATAAGATTCTAACATCCTAAACCAAGCATATTTTAAATTTCTCCTTGTCTTTGCTTGAAGTGGAGAACTTCAAAGTCGGGGGACGAAGGGATAAAGACTGAGCTAGCCATAACGACAAGGTAAACGAAGCAACACACAAGCAAAAAAAGGCAAGCAAAAGAGAGAGAGAGATTGGGAAAGAGAGGGCGAATAAAACGGCAAGGGTGAAGTGGGGGAGAGGAAAACGAGAGGCAAATGGCAAAAATGTAAATGCTAGGGAGATGAGTTTGTGATGGGTACTTGGTATGTCTTGACTTGAGCGAAGACTTCCCCGGCAACGGCGCCAGAAATCCTTCTTGCTATGTCTTGAGCTTGCGTTGGTTTTCCTTGAAGAGGAAAGGGTGTTGCAGCAATAGTAGCATAAGTATTTCCCTCAGTTTTTGAGAACCAAGGTATCAATCCAGTAGGAGGCTCCTCAAAAGTCCCACACACCTACACAAACAAACAAAGAACTCGCAACCAACACAATAAAGGGGTTGTCAATCCCTTCACGTCCACTTGCGAAAGTGAGATCTGATAGAGATAGTATGATAAGATAAATATATTTTTGGTATTTTATAATATAGATGCAAAGAATAAAGATGCAAATAAAAGTAGATTGAAAGTTTATATGATAAAAGATAGACCCGGGGGCCATAGGTTTCACTAGTGGCTTCTCTCAAGATAGCATAAGTATTACAGTGGGTGAACAAATTACTGTCGAGCAACTGATAGAAAAGCGAATAATTATGAGATTATCTAGGCATGATCATGTATATAGGCATCACGTCCGTGACAAGTAGACCGACTCCTGCCTGCATCTACTACTATTACTCCACACGTCGACCGACTCCTGCCTGCATCTAGAGTATTAAGTTCATAAAGAATAGAGTAACGCATTAAGAAAGATGACATGATGTAGAGGGATAAACTCAAGCAATATGATATAAAACCCCATCTTTTTATCCTCGATGGCAACAATACAATACGTGCCTTGCTGCCCCTACTGTCACTGGGAAAGGACACCGCAAGATTGAACCCAAAGCTAAGCACTTCTCCCATGGTAAGAAAGATCAATCTAGTAGTGATGGAGTCATGTACCTAGGGTAGGGTCACAGACCTGATCTAAGTACCCTGCCCAAGGACACCC
The DNA here is from genome assembly GCF_002162155.2 of Triticum dicoccoides. Lineage (NCBI taxonomy): Eukaryota > Viridiplantae > Streptophyta > Magnoliopsida > Poales > Poaceae > Triticum > Triticum dicoccoides. Next base: position 343,521,019 of record NC_041383.1, on the reverse strand, counting down.
TTAGAAGAAATCACCTTCCAGTCGACCTACGAGGGACTCACTCGACTGACTTGAAGGACTCGACCACGAAGACTCACTCGACCACCAGAAGGACAAGAGGCACTCTGCACTGCATCTGTAATTAAGTAGACTTTATGATAGTAAAGACACTTTATGTGGGGCGTTACCAGTAACGCCCCGGACTTAATGTACCTTAAACCCTTCATTACGTGGGCTGGCTGGGGTCCTGGCGCACTCTATATAAGCCACCCCCCTCCACAGGCAGAAGGGTTCGGCACCCTGTAATCCATATACACATAATCCACTCGACCGCCTCCGGGCTCCGAGACGTAGGGCTTTTACTTCCTCCGAGAAGGGCCTGAACTCGTACATCTCTTGTGTTTACAACCTCTCCATAGCTAGAACCTTGCCTCTCCATACCTACCCCCCACTCTACTGTCAGACTTAGATCCACGACAGTTGGCGCCCACCTTGGGGCAGGTGTTTTAGCGATTTTGTGGAGAAGTTGCGATTCTTCCGAGTACTTTCATCATGGTAGCTGCTGGAGTTTTGGTCGAGGGTCGAGAGATTCGTCTCGGTGCTCTCACCTTCGTCGCCGATGACTCCGCCTGGCTCCAGGAGGCTCCACTCGACGTCGATGCGCTCCCCGTCCGCGGTGCGACGCATTTTCGCGCATGTGTCCGCGGTGTTCTGCTGCGGCAACCGTCGACCCCATATCGGTCGACTCCCCTATCGACCGCCCTCCCGGTCTCCCGCCAGCGCAAGCGCTCGGGTCGGTCAAGGCTTCAGCGGTGGGTGAGACACGCGGTGGCTCGCCAGACGGCCACCACCCAAGTTGCGGCAATCGAGCCCGACGAATCTCTCTACGGCCTGTTCGATCTGTCGACTGGCTCCGTAGAGACTGCATCCGAATGCGATAGCGGTGATCCAGCGGTGGAAATCCTGATGGTCGACGGGCCTCGCAGCCCCCCTGGCTTCGCCCGTGATGGTGGGGCAGGCGACGGAGGCGACCCTGCACGAGACCACGAAGAGTACCAGCCCGAGCCACTTGACTCTCTGCAAAGAGAAGAACTTCGCCGCAGGAACATGGATGCCCTGCATACTCCCATCGCAGGAGAAACCCCCGAGGCTCGCGCCTTGGAGGAGGCATGCTTGGCCAATTTGGCCGAACGCGCTCGCCTGGAGAATCTTCAGCGAGCACTCGACGAGCGCGCGCGGCAACGAGTTCCCGACGCCAATCGACGTCAACTCTTCCCGCCGACTCAGGTATATCGAACCCCAATCCAGAATTTAGCAGCTGCGACCCGTATAGTAGAGTCCATTCAGCCCTCTCAGTCGGAAGCTGGCAGAGGCTTGATGCAGATCAGGGATCTGCTCCGGGCAGCAGGAGATCAGAATTCAGCCGTGTCGCAGTCGCGCAACAGAATTCACAGTCGATCCGTCGCTGCGAATACGGTTTAGTCGGCTCACAGCCCCAGATCGCCTCCGCGGCGTGAAGGGCGCGAGAATCGGCGAGACCAATATGGAGACCGACACGACCGAGATGATAGGCATCGAGTGCCCAATTCCCCTCCGAGGGGTGGGTCTTACGCTCCTCGGCAGCAAGATGACAGACGTCAGCTCCGTGCGGGGCGAAGAGTTCCAGTCGACCCCAGAGAACCAGGCTTCGACGCGCGATCCATTATCGTGCAAGGCTTGGTCGACCGGAACAGAGCCCATCGAGGTGGACTCGACAGAGATGCGCCTACGAGCAGTCGAGTGCACGTTTCTGGTCCGGAATGTTTCAGCAGAGCTATCAGAGCCGCAGTGATTCCTCCCAATTTCAGGTTGGCAACAGGAGTCAGCAAGTTCACCGGTGAGTCTAAGCCTGAAACTTGGCTTGAGGACTACCGAGTGGCAGTTCAGATTGGTGGTGGGAATGACGAGGTGGCCATGAAGCATTTGCCCCTCATGTTGGAAGGTTCTGCCAGAGCGTGGTTGAATCAGTTACCTCCTAGCAGCATTTACACTTGGGAAGATCTGTCCCGAGTGTTCGTCAGAATGTTTGAAGGAACTTGTAAGCGACCGGCTGGATTGACGGAGCTGCAAGTCTGCGTGCAGAAGACCAATGAGACTCTCAGGGAGTATATTCAGAGATGGATCACTTTGCACCATACTGTGGAGAATGTGTCTGATCATCAGGCAGTCTGCGCCTTCAAGGATGGTGTCAAGAACAGAGAATTGAGTTTGAAATTTGGTCGAACCGGTGACATGACCTTGAGTCGGATGATGGAAATTGCTACCAAGTACGCCAACGGTGAAGAAGAAGACCGACTCCGAAGCGGCAAGCACAAGCCGAGCCAGTCGGAGAAGGGAAACACCAGTCGGAAACAGAAGCGGAAGGCTGAACTGGCAGCTCCTGGAGAGGCTCTGGCCGTGGCTCATGGAAAGTTTAAGGGGAAACCAAAAGGATCCTGGAACCCTAAGAAGGTAAAGGATAAAGAAGGGAACGACGTGATGGATATGCCGTGTCACATCCACACGAAGAAAGACGAAGAGGGGAATATCATTTACCCAAAGCATACCACTCGCCAATGTCGACTCCTGATCCAGCAGTTTCAAGGAAACAGTCTAAAGACAAGGAAAAGGAGTCGGACAAGGCCGAAGACAAGGAGGACAGTGAGGAAGGATATCCGCATGTCAACTCCACTCTGATGATCTTTGCAGATGTGGAAAGCAAGAGTCGATTGAAAGTCATTAACCGCGAGGTGAACATGGTTACCCCAACAAAAGCAAATATCTGAAATGGTCCCAAACACCCATCACATTCGACCAATCTGATCACCCGACTCATATTGCCACCCCTGGGAGGCAAGCTTTGGTGGTCGATCCAGTTGTCGAAGGCACTCGACTGACAAAAGTGCTGATGGACGATGGTAGCGGGCTGAATTTGCTGTATGCAGACACACTGAAAGGAATGGGCATTCCGATGTCCTGACTGAGCGCCAGTAACATGAGCTTTCATGGAGTTATACCAGGGAAGAAAGCCGAGTCACTCGGCCATATAGCTCTGGACGTGGTGTTTGGTGATTCGAAACATTTTCGCAAAGAGAAGTTGACGTTTGAGGTCGTGGATTTTCAGAGTGCATATCACGCCATTTTGGGGAGACCAGCTTGTGCACGGTTCATGGCTCGACCATGTTACGTGTACCTCAAATTGAAGATGCTCGGCCCCAAAGGAGTGATCACTGTCACCGGTGATCGGAAAAAGGCAGAAGAGTGCTTTCAGAAGGGCTCAAAGATTGCTGATTCCCAGGTGACAGCGGTCGAGTTTGAAGAATACAAGCAAAACGCAGATCCGAGTGATTTGCTGCGATCCAAGAAACCCGCAACAGAATCTGCATTTCAGTCGTCCGGTGAGATGAAGCCTGTTCACATTCACCCGACCGACCCCGATGCAGCTCCGACCCACATCTCCACAACACTCGACCCGAAATAGGAAGAAGCGCTCATCCAGTTCCTCCGTGAGAACTGGGACATTTTTGCATGGAAGCCCGCTGACATGCCAGGTGTTCCCAGGGGACTGGCTGAGCATCGCCTAAGAGTCGACTCATCAGCAAAACCAGTCAAAGAGCATCTTCGGTGGTCCGCCGTCCAGAAGAGAAAAGCCATTGGTGAGGAAGTGGCTCGACTGTTGGCGGCAGGATTTATCCGAGAGATATACCACTCCGAGTGGCTCGCTAATGTCGTCATGGTTCCTAAGAAGGACAAATCGCTCCGAATGTGCATTGATTTCAAGCACATCAACCGGGCCTGCCTGAAAGATCATTTCCCTCTCCCTCGCATAGATCAAATTGTTGACTCGACCGCGGGATGCGAGAGATTGTCTTTTCTAGATGCCTACTCCGGGTACCACCAGATCCGTCTGTACGGACCCGACGAGGTAAAAACAGCTTTCATCACTCCATTCGGGTGCTTCTGCTATATCACCATGCCATTCGGCCTCAAGAATGCCGGAGCCACATTTATGCGAATGATTCAGAAGTGTCTACTCACTCAGATCAGTCGGAATGTGGAAGCGTATATGGATGATATCGTCGTCAAGTCACGAAAAGGTTCCGACCTGCTCGCCGACCTCGCCGAAACATTTGCCAACCTCAGAAGGTATGATATCAAGCTCAATCCATCAAAGTGCACATTCAGAGTTCCTGGTGGCAAGTTACTCGGTTTTCTCGTTTCCGAGCGAGGGATCGACGCTAATCCAGAAAAGATCGGCACTATTCTCCGAATGAAATGCCCTGTGCGAGTGCACGATGTCCAGAAGCTTACTAGATGCTTGGCCGCATTAAGTCGATTCATCTCACGACTCGGTGAAAAGGCATTGCCTCTTTACCGACTGATGAAGAAGGCAGACAAGTTCGAGTGGACTCCAGAAGCTGATGCAGAGTTTGCCGAGCTAAAAGCTCTGCTCTCCACCCAGCCGGTGCTTGCTGCTCCAATCAGCAAAGAGCCTCTGTTGCTTTATATCGCAGCCACAGGACAAGTCGTCAGTACAGTGCTTACGGTCGAGTGGGAAGAGGAAGGAAAAGCTTTCAAAGTTCAGCGCCCAGTGTATTATTTGTCTGAAGTCTTGACTCCATCCAAGCAGAGATATCCTCATTATCAGAAGCTTGTGTATGGAATATACATGACCACAAAGAAGGTTGCTCATTATTTCTCTGATCATTCCATCACAGTCGTCAGCGACGCTCCACTATCAGAGATTTTGCACAACAGAGATGCAACTGGTCGAGTGGCGAAACGGGCGATTGAACTTCTTCCCCTTGATATCAGGTTTGAGGCAAAGAAAGCCATTAAGTCCCAGGCAATAGCAGATTTCCTCGCCGAGTGGATTGAACAGCAGCAGCTGACTGAGGTTCACTCGGAGCATTGGACCATGTTTTTTGATGGCTCTAAGATGTTGAATGGTTCCGGTGCTGGGGTTGTCCTGGTTTCCCCCAGAGGAGATAAGCTCAGATATGTGCTCCAGATTCACTTTGATTCCTCCAACAATGAGGCAGAGTATGAGGCCCTCTTATACGGATTGCGCATGGCCATTTCACTCGGCGTCCGTCGCCTGATGGTCTATGGCGATTCAGATTTAGTGGTCAACCAAGTGATGAAGGAGTGGGACGTGAGAAGCCCAGCCATGACTGGATACTGCGGTGCAGTGAGGAAGCTGGAAAAGAAGTTCGAGGGGTTGGAGCTCCATCATATACCCCGACTGAAAAACCAAGCAGCTGATGATCTAGCAAAGATAGGTTCCAAGAGAGGAGCCATTCCGAGTGGTGTGTTCTTGGAGCATATACACACTCCGTCAGTCAAAGAAGATCCTTTCACCGAAGAAGCTCCACAGCCCAAGAGTGCCACAGATCCGACTGAGGTTGAAGTCCCAGCAGTGGTCGACTTGGTCATGGAGGTCTTGGTGGTCATTCCCGACTGGACAGTTCCGTATATCGCGTATATCCTGAGAAAAGAGCTTCCGGAAGATGAGGAAGAGTCTCGACAGATCGTCCGTCGATCTAAAGCCTTCACCGTAATCAAAGGACAGTTATATAGAGAAAGCGCGACTGGAGTTGGTTAGAAGTGCATAACACCAGAAGAAGGTTGAATCATCCTTAATGATATCCACTCGGGGACCTGTGGTCATCATGCGTCCTCTCGGATCATCGTGGCCAAAGCATACCGAGCCGGATTTTACTGGCCAAAGGCGAATGAGATGGCAAAGGAAATAGTGGATAAGTGTGAGGGATGTCAGTTCTACTCGAATATGTCGCACAAGCCTGCATCAGCTCTGAAGACCATTCCACTCGTCTGGCCTTTCGCAGTATGGGGGTTGGACATGGTTGGTCCTTTGAGAACAGGTCGAAGTGGCTTCACGCATGTACTGGTGGCAGTCGACAAGTTCACCAAGTGGATTGAGGCTAAACCAATCAAGAACCTTGACGCTGGTACTGTTGTTAGCTTCATCAGGGAACTGATATTCAGATACGGAGTCCCGCACAGCATCATTACGGATAATGGGTCGAACTTTGACTCGAAGGAATTCAGGGATTTCTGCAACTCTCAAGGCACAGAGTCGACTACGCTTCAGTCGCCCATCCGCAGACGAATGGACAAGCAGAGCGAGCCAATGGCCTGATTCTCAAGGGATTGAAACCCCGACTGATGCATGATCTCAAGCATGCAGCTGGAGCGTGGGTCGAGGAACTTCCCTCGGTGCTTTGGGGACTGCGGACCACACCTAATCGATCGACCGGAAGAACTCCATTCTTCTTGGTCTACGGAGCTGAAGCAGTCTTGCCGAGTGATCTTCTCCACAATGCTCCTCGAGTTGAGATCTACAACGAAGCAGAAGCTGAACAAGCGCGGCAGGACACAGTCGACCTTTTAGAGGAAGAAAGGGAGATGGCTCTGATCCGATTGACCATCTACCAACAAGATTTGCGTCGTTTCCACGCCAGAAATGTGCGGGGTCGAGCCTTCCAAGAAGGAGATTTAGTCCTCTGAGTGGATCAGAAGAAACCACACAAGCTTGCTCTTTCTTGGGAAGGACCCTTCATCGTCACCAAAGTTCTCCACAACGGGGCGTACCGTCTTTACAACGTCGAACATAATATCGACGAGCCCCGAGCTTGGAACGCGGAACTACTCCAAACCATTTTACACTTAAGTTTATCACTCGGATGAGTTGCAATAAAGTACTCCTGTAGTTCATGGATTTCAAAATAATAGTGTCATAGTTCCTCCATAATTTTTGTCACTTTTTATTTTTGTCCAATAAAATTTTCCCCTCAGTGGGTGACTTAGCCGCGAATCCGTTTCGCCTAAGTTTGTAAAAATCCTTACCGAGTGGTGAGCCAGACTCCCACTCGGAGGCTTAGCTGCGAATCCGTTTCGCCTAAGATATAAAAATCCTACCGAGTGAAGAGCAAACCTCTCACTCGGGGGCTTAGCTGCAGCCCAGTACTCGCCTAAGTTATAAAAATCATACCGAGTGAAGAGCAAACCTCTCACTCGGGGGCTTAGCTGCAGCCCAGTGCTCGCCTAAGTTATAAAAATCCTACCGAGTGGTAAGCCAGACTTCCACTCGGAGGCTTAGCTGCAGTCCAAGTACTCGCCTAAGTTATAAAAATCCTACCGAGTGGTAAGCCAGACTTCCACTCGGAGGCTTAGCTGCAGTCCAAGTACTCGCCTAATTTATCAAAATCCTACCGAGTGGTAAGCCAGACTTCCACTCGGAGGCTTAGCTGCAGTCTAAGTACTCGCCTA
>NC_041383.1:343480190-343512687 GCF_002162155.2 Triticum dicoccoides | reverse complement strand
AATCCTACTGAGTGAAGAGCAAACCTCTCACTCGGGGGGCTTAGCTGCAGCCTAGTGCTCGCCTAAGATATAAAAATCCTACCGAGTGAAGAGCAAACCTCTCACTCGGGGGCTTAGCTGCAGCACAGTGCTCGCCTAAGATATAAAAATCCTACCGAGTGGAGAGCAAACCTCTCACTCGGGGGCTTAGCTGCAGCCCAGTGCTCGCCTAAGATATAAAAATCCTACCGAGTGAAGAGCAAACCTCTCACTCGGGGGCTTAGCTGCAGCCCAGTGCTCGCCTAAGTGGATTATGGAATAAGTCGACTGCAGTGAGCGTCTTGCTTTGAACCTACAAAAGACATTTCAAGCCAAAAGCAATCATATTCAAACATCGAATTCAAGTTCGCAACGATACCTAAAGGAACCGAAAGTGCTCAGGCGCTAAGCCTATTAAGGTTTATCGGTTACAACTCCACTCGGCATACCGAGGCAAATTTAAAGCGTCGAGCTTAAAAGAAGTTTTTTACCCCTCTTGTGGAGGGCTGGAAGGTGCAACAAACTCATCAAGATCAATTCCATCTGCAATCCGAGTGGCAGCAGCAATGAAAGTTTCCATAAAGGACCGGAAGTCGTGTTTCTTGGTGTTGGCCACCCGGAGGGCCGCCAGCTTGTCTTCTCGCGCATCTTTGCAGTGGACTCGGGCCAGACACAGAGCAACATCTGCACCGCACCGAGCCGAGGACTTTTTCCACTCCTGCACTCGACCAGGGACTGTGTTCAAGCGAGCCATCAGCGACTCGAGGTTGTGCTGGAGTGTCTCCCCGGGCCAGAGCGTTGAGTCGATGCTAGATGTGGCGACCTTCAGCCTTGCGAGATAGTCCATGACAGCTGCGACACGGGACTCCAGTCGGAAAACATTCATGGCAACTTTGTCGTCCACCGGAGAATTGACGGGGTCAAGGTTTGGTTCCAGTCGGCTAGTCTCTTCTTCAAAGTCTAGACAAAATTCTGCAAGGGCGATCACCGAGTCAAGGCAACGGTCGAATGGAAAAATCACAGTTGAAAATGATTGTTGAGCATAAAGGTTTACCTTCAAGCATAAGGAACAGCTTCTTGGCAAGACCATTCAGGAAGGCCTCCAGATCATTTTTCTTCTCAAGAGCAGCTTTCAGATTGGTATTTTCTTGTTCAAGCTTGGTGACTGAAGCTAACTTCTCGTCGGCAAGCTTGATCCTCTCAGCTAGTTCAAGGTCTTTTTTCTGTTGGGCCTCCTTCACCTTACCTGCAAGTTACAGCAAGATTAGATTTTGAAACAAATAAAGGGAAAAAGCAGTCGTCGAGGTCTCACCAAACATACCTTTGGTCTCCTCCTTTGCCTTCGTCAGATTCTCCTGAGCCAGCTTCAAATCCAGCTCGAGCTGAATGTGCTTGTTTTCCAGCTCAGTGTAGCGAGCCGCAAGGTCACAGGATCTCTGGGAAGAATCAATCGACTAAATGTCAAAGATAATTCACTTCCGAGTGGAACAGGAAAAATCATGCGTTTCTAAGACTACAGCCGAATACAAGCATTCGACCGTAGTCTCGGGGACTACACCCAGTGGGTGCACTCAGCGTGCCCCCACTAATCCTGTTGAAGGCAGAATCGACCAGTCGACCTCAAAAAAAAAACAAGATGTATTCTTTAAGACTGTAATCGACTGCAAGCAGTCGACCACAGTCTCGGGGACTACACCCAGTGGGTGCACTCAGCGTGCCCCCACCAGTTTGCGAAATCCATTCGCCGTAGTCGAATGACGGAGAGACTAAACTTATAAAGCCTAAGGCCGACTGCCAGCAGTCGACCTTAGCCTTGGGGACTACACCCAGTGGGTGCACTTAGCGTGCCCCCACCGGTTTGCGAAATCAATTCGCCATAGTCGAATGACGGAAAGACTGAACTTATAAAGCCTAAGGCCGACTGCCAGCAGTCGACCTTAGCCTTGGGGACTACACCCAGCGGGTGCACTCAGCGTGCCCCCGCTAACACGGAGTTTAAATCGACACACCCACTGGGTGATTACTATAAATTCTGGAAAGAAAAGTTTTTGATAGCATATCCTAACAGAACAAGTGGTGGTCGACTGACCTGAACATTGCTTTGAAGGGCGGAACTGGCGTCGTAAGCTGCCTGTCTCGCATCCCGGATGGTCTTCAACTGCTCCATCATGATCCCTGCCTGGCGTATCGCTTCCTTCGCGGCGCCAGCTTGGTCCTCTGGGATGTGGTGCGTCGTGAAGAGGGAGGGCTGCAGAGCACTCATCAGCAGATCTGCGAAGGACACAGTGTGTCGAGTGGTGTTCTCTTCCTCCGCGACCAGGGTCTCAGGCACCGTCACATCCTAGAGCACCCTACCGGCAGACGCTTTCCTACTCCTTCTGTGCTTCAGCGGTTCCTCATCTTCATCATCATCAGGGAGAGTGATAACAACATTGGATGGATCTACAGAAAAGAATCAGAGTCAGAGATCATGAGTCAGTCGACTAGAAACGGTGTTAAGAGTATAGTACCAGGTTTTGAGGTTGCTGCGTCCTCCATCTCATGGTCGTCAGCCCGGGCTGAGGTCTCAGAAGTAGCAGCACTGCAACTCCAAGGAATCAGTCGACTAACTCCAGCGCCAACCAGAGATAAAGTTCATACAAAACAAGAAGACTTAAGCAGCATGATTACCCTGATATGGTGGGGATGGACACCTTCATCTTCGGCAGGAGCTTGGTCGGCTTTGACGGGGCCGCCCTGGGCTGCTTCGACGCCTTTTCAGTCGGCGCCGGAGAGGTGGTCCGAGGGCGCTTGGTCGACTGTGTGACAGTCGCAACCCCCTTGCCACGTTCAGTCGCAGGATCATGGACAAGCTTCGACCGCCTTTCCGAGCGCGGTGGTGCAACCTCCTCCTCCTCCTCTTCCTCGTCCTCATCATCATCATCATCGTCATCATCATCATCATCATCATCATCATCCTCAGCGGCGTCCGAGTCCCACTCCTCCTCCTGGCTCTCGCCCCCGCTCGCTTCTCCCTCCTCAGTCGGAGCCTGTGCTCCGTTGGGCATCGAGTACAGCTCAGTGAGAGCCTGATAGACATCAAGACAAAGATCAGTCGACCGATCGGCAGAGAAAACATAAATAAATGTGACGAGAATACAATGGGAAGTGGAGCAGACATACCTTGTTTGGATCACTGTGGCAGTCGAGTGGAGGAATCCTTCTGGCTCCGCGAGGGTTATCCTTGTTCCCAGTAACAGTGGCCATCCACCTTTCCAGAGTGGCATCGTCGACTGTTTCTGGATTGACCCGAGTCACATCCTCAGTCCCGTAGTACAACCACATGCAATGGCTCCGGAACTGAAGAGGCTGGATACGACGCCTAAGGAAAACCCTCAGGAGATCCATACCCATCACTCCCTCCCGAACCAACTGAACTACACGCTCCATTAGCATCTTCACGTCAGCTTTCTCCTCCGGAATCACCTTCAGAGAGGAGGGCTTGTTCACTCGGCCCATGGTGAACTGAGGGAGTCCACTCGACTGCCCCGGCGTCGACTGATCCTGGCAGTAGAACCAGGTCGACTGCCATCCTCTGACTGACTCGGGAAATGTCATGGCTGGGAAGGTGCTCTTGTTCCTCACCTGGATCCCCAGATGTCACATCCCTAGCTTCTGGTTTGCTCTGAGCTAGCTAGTCATGTGTTGCATCATGTTTAAATTTTGCCTAAAATTGAAATGGGGATGTTCAAACCCTAGCATTAAATCAACTCAACTAGGGTGAATTAAAATCTTTTCAATAAACCCAAAAGGTTCCTAAGAAAAGTTCATGATTTCTGGTTAAGGTGGAAACCTCTGCCAAAAATGATGAATATATTCTTAGGTCATTTTTGGATTTTTGAATTTAATCATATTGTATTTGACTTTGGGCATTTAAATACTATAAATAATTTAAATGTTCAAATAAATGTTGGAAATTGTTAAGGGTCACTGAAATAATTCAGAAAGCACCCATAATTGTTTCCATGATTTTATTAAATGATTTGGTATTTTAAATCAAATCAAAAACAAAATAACAGAAATAGAAAAGAAATAAAAGAGAGAGAGAGAAGGAAGTTACCTGGCGCCACTTACCTGGCCCAGCACGGCCCAGCCCATCTCCACTCCCCCCCCTGTCGTCTTCCTCTGCCAGTAGGCAGAGGGGAGGCGTGGCGCGCGCCCGAGAGGCCTCGGCCACCTCCTGCTTCCCCCTGGCCATCTCCTGCTTCCTCCTCGACGCCCCGGAGACGCCACGCACCTCCCTGCCTCTCTCCCTCACTCTCCCGCGTCCTCATCCTCTCCCCTGGACCTCTCTCTCACTCACCCGAATGGAGCCGCCGCCACCGACGAGCTCCCTCGCGGCCACCGCCACCCCCTAGCCTCGCCGATGCGCTCAAAGGCTCCGCCTCGACCCCCCTCTTTCTCCCCACCGAGCCACAAGGTCCCGGACACGCTGCAACGCTGCCACCATCGCCGTTTCCATCGCCTGCCGCCGAGGATCTTCACCGTCGATTCGCCGCCGTCTCCGCTTCCCCGAGCTCGTCATCTACCCCATCCGAACCACCGTGAGCTCCTGCACGTTTTGCCCCTAACCCCGTGGCTTGCCGCTCGCCGTAGCCGCCATTTCATAGCTGGCCGTAGCATGCCGCCGCCTGAGCTCATCGCCGGCGTAGCTCCGGTGACCATTTGGTCACCCTGGCATGCCTAACTCGCTCCCCGCACCGCGTAGCGCCCCGCTAGCCGCTCACCTCGCTCGTTTGCGCACCGTAGCACTAACTCGCCCCAACCCCGAGCTCCGGCCGCCGCCTCGGGCTCCACTTTGGCGAACCCCGGCCACCCCCGCACCTCCCGTTGGCCCTCCTAGATGCGCACGGGCACGGGCTACCTTCTGGTGGCCTTCGCGCGCAGCCGCCGCCCGTAGCGCAACCCCGGTGAACTTCCGCCGCGTTTCGGGTCGCCGCCGGCCGAACTCCGGTGGCTAGTGACGTGGCGCTGTCATTAGCCACTAATGACGCACTAACCAACCCCCTAGGCCACTGACTGTGGGCCCCACCCCTGGTCAAACCCCAGTCAGCGCTGGGTTTGACCGGGATTAGGTCCTGTGTCACTGACGTGTGGCCCCCACACGTCAAGTTTGACCCGAGCCAGCCCAGTTGACCCTGCTGACGTCACCGTGACGTGGTGCTGACGCCATAATTCATTTCTGGATTTATATTATTCAGGAAATTCCAGAAAATGCCTAAAACTTCTAAAATTCATAGAAATTCAACCGTAACTCCAAATTAAATAATTTATATATGAAAAATTATCAGAAAAATTCAAGGAATCCATCTGTACCATTTTTATGCATGTTAGAACAACTTATAGCTGCTGTATAGCACAAATCAATTAAATGGCATTTGAATAATCACATATGGAGTTTGAATTTGAATCTTGTATTCAAACCAACTTCATTTAATCTGTTGCTAGTTGCATTAGCTCAAAACACATTCATATTGCCATGTCATAGCATGCATCATTTTGTGCATTGCATTGATTGTGTTCTTCTTTGTTGCCGGTATCTGTTCCCTCCCGGTAGACGATGTTCCGACGTTGTGATCGTTGACACTGATGAAGACTCAATGTTATCTTCAGAAGTGCCAGGCAAGCAAAACCCCCTTGTTCATTCCGATACAATCCTACTCTCTCGCTCCTGCTCTCTTTTACTGCATTAGGACAACAACGATTCATCTGTTACTTGCCGCGGTAGCTGAACCCCTTTATCCTTTGCATGACCTGTCATTCCACAGTAAATAGATGAAACCCACTAGTATGAGTAGGAGTTGTTTGAGCCCTGTTGTGCCTACTCATTCATGCTTGTTTGTCATGCCTGCTACTGCTTAGAGTTGTGTCAGGTCTGATTCATCGGGGATGAATCAGAGGTGTGTGAACATGTCCTACTGTGTGTGAGCTAAGTGTGTGAACACGATTTGGTAAAGGTAGCGGTGAGAGGCCATGTAGGAGTACATGGTGGGTTGTCTCATTGCAGCCGTCCTCAGGAACTGAGTTCTGTGTTTGTGATCCATGATTCAGCTACTACCATACATTGGGCCCTGAAATATGACCCCGCTCGACTTCTTATTCACCCTTGTCCTCTGTCCAGGAGTTGCAAGTAGTTTCTGGTGTTTGTAGTATGCTGGAGGCCGTGGACAGCGCTGACCGTAGGGGTGGGCTGTGATGCGGTAGGCACGTGGCCGGGTAAACCGGGCACCCGTTTGGTGTCACGGAACCCTGTTCACATCGTTTGGGGCTGTGAGCGAAACTCCGCCCGGATCTCCTCATGGATGGAACCCGAATAGGCGATAAACCTGGACTAGAGACTTAGGTGTTTAGGTAGGTCGTGGTCTACACCCACGTCGGCTTTCGCTTGAAGTCTGCCGAGCACATGTCGTGTGCAGACGCTAAGTGGTGGAAACATGTATGAAGAAGTACACCCCTGCAGGGTTAACATCATCTATTCGAATAGCCGTGTCCGCGGAAAAGGACTTCTGGGTTGCTTATATCAGTTCATAGACAAGTGAAAGTGGATACTTTAAAATGCGCAAGATAAGCGTGAGTGCTATGGATGGCGTTCTCGTAGGGAGACGGGAGCGGATCCATAGTGGTGTATTGATATGGTGAATATGTGGACTCGTGTGCGCCACCTCAAAAGAGTTACTTGCAGTTGTAGTTCAGGATAGCCACCGAGTCAAAGCTGGCTTGCTGCAGTTAAACCCCACCATCCCCTTTGTTGATAATGATGCATACGTAGATAGTTCTGATGTAAGTCTTGCTGGGTACATTTGTACTCACGTTTGCCTATTTTATGTTTTTGCAGAGAGACTTCAGTCTCACTAGTATTTCCGCGTGGTCTTCGACGTTTAGCTTGTTACCTCAGCTACGATCTTGTGCCTCGGCAGGATTTGGTAGATAGTCAGGCTTCTCAGCCTTTTTCATTTATAGATGTCTGTACTCAGACATGATAGCTTCCACTTGTGCTTGATTTGTATGCTCTGAATGTTGGGTCATGAGACCCATGTTTGTAATATCTCGCTCCTCGGAGCCTAATGAATAAATACTTGATTTGTAGAGTCATGTTGTGATGCCATGTTGTATTTGCACATATCGAGCATATTGTGTGTATGTTATTGAAATGCTTGGTATGTGTGGGATCTGACCATCTAGTTGTTTATCTTTAGTAGCCTCTCTTACCGGGAAATGTCTCCTAGTGTTTCCACTGAGCCATGGTAGCTTGCTACTGCTCCGGAACACTTAGGCTGGCCGGCATGTGTCCTTCTTCGTTCCTGTGTCTGTCCCTTCGGGGAAATGTCACGCGATGAATACCGGAGTCCTGTTAGCCCGCTACAGCCCGGTTCACCGGAGTCCTGCTAGCCCAGTGCTACAGCCTGGATTCACTCGCTGATGACCGACACGTTCGATGCTGGGTCATGAATGCATGTCCCTGTAAGTCTGTGCCACTTTGGGTTTACGACTAGCCATGTCAGCCCGGGCTCCTTATCATATGGATGCTAGCGACACCGTCATATACGTGTGCCAAAAGGCGCAAACGGTCCCGGGCTAAGGTAAGGCGACACCCGTGGGAATACCGTGCGTGAGGCCGCAAAGTGATATGAGGTGTTACATGCTAGATCGATGTGGCATTGAGTCGGGGTCCTGACAGCGTTGGTATCAGAGCTTGACTGCCTGTAGGATTACCAAGCCAAACTGGTCGAAGTTGAGTCTAGAAATTCTTTAGTTATATAAGGGAATTGATTGTGGGATGGAACGTAAGGCTCTTTTTACTCCTTATACCTCATGCCCTTCTGATCTGAGTCATCTTATCTTTCCTACGGGGATTAAGAGCTAGGCTATCTCTTCTTTCTATCAGGATCACGCGTTACTAATCCGTAGACTTATAAGATTGTTGGATTTAAGCTTGAGTTCAGTTTCTACTACTTCCGTATGTTAATTGTTGACCTCGAAACCTTGATATTGTGCTTCTGTGTGGTTATGCCACCATTTTTGTGAATGTCTCAAGTCTTTTCTGAGCATTTACAGCCGTTATGCTGTCCGAGTCATTCCAGGTTTCTAAATAGTCTGATGCATTTGCAAAATCCTTTCCCTCTGGTTTCGATGCTCCTTTATGCCAGCTCAATCACACTAATTGTTGAGTTGAGGTATTCTACTGCCTCGACCTTTATGTTGGAATAATTATTATGACCCTAGGTGTCTCAAGGGATCATCTAGTGGTCTAGCCATGATTTGTGTCCTAGTGTGATGATTCTGGCCTTTATTCTCGAAAGCATTCCGTGATGCTACTTAGGAGTAGTTATTCTATTCCTAGGTTTTGAACCCGAGATTCATCCTACTTACATCATGTTGATAGTGTTGCTAGTTCCTTTAGGATAATAGTAACCTTTGCGATAGTCCTCGAGGTTCATGGTACATCCTTCTTCCAATTACCATGAATCATTCTTGGCAGGAGTTCTTCTGAACCAAAAGATGACAACAAGAGCGCTCTCGATGAGTTCTCCATGCTATATTGTGACTCTGCCAGCTCAACCTTTCTACATGGGTTATCCGGAAGAATTATGTTGAACTTGGTTCGACATACTAATTTATGCATCCACAACTCAGAAAGTTATATGTTCCTTTTAGTTGTCCCTCTTTAGTTGTCTACTGACCTTCGTCTATCAATTGATAGTCAAGAGTATGCGTGCGTTCATTTATCGATGCCTATTACTCTTGTGGTCCGTCAAGCCATTCTATCGCGGAATGACTAGGAGAAACAAACTCCAGTACCTCTTCCCTATCCAGGATTGGGTCAAAGAAGTTGTGCTCCGCACATCAAATTGCTAATCCAGCTTTTGTTCTGCTCTACCTTGGAGTATTACCATCTTTATATCGGGATTGTTATAGGAATTGCACACCATCCTATGAACTCTTGGTACAGTGATACTTCTTGCCATCATTGTTCATTCCTCGGTTCCTGTGTTATTGTAACCGGAATGTCGACAAGTGAATCGTGATGTGTGAAATCAATACTCCTAGCAACCTCGTTGCTTGGTAGTTAAAGGACAATAATTTCATTCTTAGCGTGTTGGTTCTTGAATCATCATTCTAAGATTGATCGTGCTACCTTGTCCATCTTCCTGGTGCACATTTCGATTGATGAGTTAGGATTTTGTCAAGTCCTCGCTCATTTGATCATATCGTCTTGCCCTGAAAAGCGAGATTGATCTCGAGCTTAGTAACATACCTGTGGTTCGTGATTTTCTGAATGTCTTCTCGGAAGTATCACCAGGTCGTCACCTGACCGCTGTGTTGGGCTCGTGATCAAGTTGGTTTCTTGCGAACCACCCCTTCTCCAAGAATCTGTGATGGATATCTCGGAGCTAGTTGGTTAAGCTAGACAACAACTTGGAGAGTTGGAAGATAAAAGCTTGCCTGACTTAGTCCGTTCCAAAGGGATATTCTTGTGTAGTGTGTGTTGAAGAAAGGTGATATCTTCATCGATTGGTCCCTGTGATCGATTGTCGGATCTATTATCTTACCCGAACCTTTGATTGAGTATGGGCTATCGTCAAATCAAATCAGAACCAACGATATTCGTAATGTTGTCTTACTCGTGGTTGATCCCTCGAGCATACACCATTATATCCTTTGGGTCTGACCAATGCTATCACTTGTTCACTTAACTATGGAATTCCTTTTAAAAGGAAACCCAGATGAATAGTTGTTGAGCCCATTGACAACATCCTTATCTCCTCCATGATTTTGTTGGACAAATAAGTTAGTGTTGGAAACTTTTGAAGCATTTGTTCATGCTAGCTCATGAAGCATATGTTCGGATGTAAGAAGTGACTTCCTCTAGTTCATGTGCATTTGATGCAAGTTGCCGCCGTGGACTCGAGAAAGTCAATGTTGCTTCCTCTGGAATCATCGCAAGTCAGTCATGCACACGTGCGAAGTATTTTGTGGTCTGGAGACTTGCAACCTTCATTCCATATGTGTATCCTAGCACACCAAGCCACTGACTGATTTGTTCAAGGAGAAGGAGTATCTTCATAAGAGCTAATCCGGACTTATGAAAGAACTTCGATATCCTCGCTGATGGTTCCCAACCAGAACTCGGTAGTGTTTTATTGTAAGACTACCATGTGGGCATGCTTGTCTGGGACAACGTGTTCACATGTTTGTAGCAGAACCAGCTCATGTTTTGGAGCTTGCTATCGTAGTTCATTCCCCGAGAATCTCGCAACGTCATCTCGTCGATTCGTGTTGCAAACTTCCGTTTTTCTTCCTAGACTCGATGAGTCTGGAATATCCTGACACCAACCAGATCTGAATCTCAGGCAGATATGATGGTTGGAATATTTCCCAAGAATTATAATATTGGTTGCGCGATAACCGGTAAAGTGGATGTCGTGGCCAGCACCTCCCAGCCGAAAGACCTATTATTGCAGTATCTTGATTGAAGAAGTTGGCCACCTCCCCATAGGGATTTCGTAGGATTTACTCCCTAGTTGCCCCTATGGATTTTTGTGTTCCCGAAGTCCGACCTTTTTACTTGATGTTTTAGATATCAAACCATATCTATGAATGGGTTACACCAGCACATCAAGGAGAACATTAGAAGCGGAGTGCTAAATGTCTCTCGGTCGATCATCCAGATTTTATTTCCTTGGCCCCGCCAAGGGTGAAATCTGAGAAGGTGTTATCTTCCTTTGCATCTGCATCCTCCATCACCATTCATCATGGTAGTAAGTTGTTTACCGGACCCTTGACATGGATGTTGGTAAAACCTTGATGATTATGGAAATGCTCAAGTTCTTGAGAGCACGCACAAGCGCTACGTGTTACCATCGGCTCTAACTGGATTCCTCTCAGTTTCCTCGACAATGCTATGACCTTTTCAAACAGTGAATTCACTCTCTATTGTTGGGTTCTTCCCCAGTTACCAGAATTATTCCCAGCATTTGCATTCTGTTCCCAGCTTGCACCGCCATTGTGCCATTCTACCATGGGTCTCTTCCATTTCCGGTGATAAGCAAATTCATCCATTATGTTGTCTTCAACAAGGTAATCCACATCATCCAAGTCCGAGTATGCCATTCTACCGACCCCCTCCAAACGATCGCTCGAGAATTGTCTTAGGTTGATTTAAGGAGTTTCAATGATCTATGAATCAAAGGTAATTCTTTTTGCCACTTAAGGGGATATTTCTACGAGTCACCTTCCCTAAGGTGCCTCGTTGTGGTTTCATGGCAACTCAACTCCTCGCTACGTTGACAATCGATTACCACCTTCTTAAGCGCGAAATTGTTGTCTACCTAGTGAACCCTCGTCATCTGTTCCACTCCATCCCTCTAGAGGTGTGCTTCGTCTCTCAGCTCGAGAGATGTTGTTATGTCTCATTCCGTGGGTTAATCCTGAGTTGTTCGACCTTCGAGAGGAACAATTCTTTTAGGGTCTTTCCTTTCCTCTCGTGGTCATGATAGTTGGAGTTCTCAAGGCAAGACTTCAAGACAATGATGGTGAATGAATCAACGTTCAATTGAAGTGCACCCTGGATCGTGAAGATTATACTAGTCTGCGTTACCCCTTCACCTTACCCTACGCTTGAATCTCGAGACGAGATTCTTGTTTAGTGGGGGTGAGTTGTCACATCCCTAGCTTCTGGTTTGCTCTGAGCTAGCTAGTCATGTTTTGCATCATGTTTAAATTTTGCCTAAAATTGAAATGGGGATGTTCAAACCCTAGCATTAAATCAACTCAACTAGGGTGAATTAAAATCTTTTCAATAAACCCAAAAGGTTCCTAAGAAAAGTTCATGATTTCTGGTTAAGGTGGAAACCTCTGCCAAAAATGATGAATATATTCTTAGGTCATTTTTGGATTTTTGAATTTAATCATATTGTATTTGACTTTGGGCATTTAAATACTATAAATAATTTAAATGTTCAAATAAATGTTGGAAATTGTTAAGGGTCACTGAAATAATTCAGAAAGCACCCATAATTGTTTCCAGGATTTTATTAAATGATTTGGTATTTTAAATCAAATCAAAAACAAAATAACAGAAATAGAAAAGAAATAAAAGAGAGAGAGAGAAGGAAGTTACCTGGCGCCACTTACCTGGCCCAGCACGGCCCAGCCCATCTCCACTCCCCCCGCCCTGTCGTCTTCCTCTGCCAGTAGGCAGAGGCGAGGCGTGGCGCGCGCCCGAGAGGCCTCGGCCACCTCCTGCTTCCTCCTCGACGCCCCGGAGACGCCACGCACCTCCCTGCCTCTCTCCCTCACTCTCCCTCGTCCTCATCCTCTCCCCTGGACCTCTCTCTCACTCGCCCGAACGGAGCCGCCGCCACCGACGAGCTCCCTCGCGGCCACCGCCACCCCCTAGCCTCGCCGATGCGCTCAAAGGCTCCGCCTCGACCCCCTCTTTCTCCCCACCGAGCCACAAGGTCCCGGACACGCTGCAACGCCGCCACCATCGCCATTTCCATCACCGGCCGCCGAGGATCTTCACCGTCGATTCGCCGCCGTCTCCGCTTCCCCGAGCTCGTCATCTACCCCATCCGAACCACCGTGAGCTCCTGCACGTTTTGCCCCTAACCCCGTGGCTTGCCGCTCGCCGTAGCCGCCATTTCATAGCTGGCCGTAGCACGCCGCCGCCTGAGCTCGTCGCCGGCGTAGCTCCGGTGACCATTTGGTCACCCTGGCATGCCTAACTCGCTCCCCGCACCGCGTAGCGCCCCGCTAGCCGCTCACCTTGCTCGTTTGTGCACCGTAGCACTAACTCGCCCCAACCCCGAGCTCCGGCCGCCGCCTCGGGCTCCACTCCGGCGAACCCCGGCCACCCCCGCACCTCCCGTTGCCCCCCCTAGATGCGCACGGGCACGGGCTACCTTCTGGTGGCCTTCGCGCGTCCAGCTGCCGCCCGTAGCGCAACCCCGGTGAACTTCCGCCGCGTTTCGGGTCGCCGCCGGCCGAACTCCGGTGGCCAGTGACGTGGCACTGTCATTAGCCACTAATGACGCACTAACCAACCCCCTAGGCCACTGACTGTGGGCCCCACCCCTGGTCAAACCCCAGTCAGCGCTGGGTTTGACCGGGATTAGGTCCTGTGTCACTGACGTGTCGCCCCCACACGTCAGGTTTGACCCGAGCCAGCCCAGTTGACCCTGCTGACGTCACCGTGACGTGGTGCTGACGCCATAATTCATTTCTGGATTTATATTATTCAGGAAATTCCAGAAAATGCCTAAAACTTCTAAAATTCATAGAAATTCAACCGTAACTCCAAATTAAATAATTTATATATGAAAAATTATCAGAAAAATTCAAGGAATCCATCTGTACCATTTTTATGCATGTTAGAACAACTTATAGCTGCTGTATAGCACAAATCAATTAAATGGCATTTGAATAATCACATATGGAGTTTGAATTTGAATCTTGTATTCAAACCAACTTCATTTAATCTGTTGCTAGTTGCATTAGCTCAAAACACATTCATATTGCCATGTCATAGCATGCATCATTTTGTGCATTGCATTGATTGTGTTCTTCTTTGTTGCCGGTATCTGTTCCCTCCCGGTAGACGATGTTCCGACATTGTGATCGTTGACACTGATGAAGACTCAATGTTATCTTCAGAAGTGCCAGGCAAGCAAAACCCCCTTGTTCATTCCGATACAATCCTACTCTCTCGCTCCTGCTCTCTTTTACTGCATTAGGACAACAACGATTCATCTGTTACTTGCCGCGGTAGCTGAACCCCTTTATCCTTTGCATGACCTATCATTCCACAGTAAATAGATGAAACCCACTAGTATGAGTAGGAGTTGTTTGAGCCCTGTTGTGCCTACTCATTCATGCTTGTTTGTCATGCCTGCTACTGCTTAGAGTTGTGTCAGGTCTGATTCATCGGGGATGAATCAGAGGTGTGTGAACATGTCCTACTGTGTGTGAGCTAAGTGTGTGAACACGATTTGGTAAAGGTAGCGGTGAGAGGCCATGTAGGAGTACATGGTGGGTTGTCTCATTGCAGCCGTCCTCAGGAACTGAGTTCTGTGTTTGTGATCCATGATTCAGCTACTACCATACATTGGGCCCTGAAATATGACCCCGCTCGACTTCTTATTCACCCTTGTCCTCTGTCCAGGAGTTGCAAGTAGTTTCTGGTGTTTGTAGTATGCTGGAGGCCGTGGACAGCGCTGACCGTAGGGGTGGGCTGTGATGCGGTAGGCATGTGGCCGGGTATACCGGGCGCCCGTTTGGTGTCACGGAACCCTGTTCACATCGTTTGGGGCTGTGAGCGAAACTCCGGCCGGATCTCCTCATGGATGGAACCCGAATAGGCGATAAACCTGGACTAGAGACTTGAGTGTTTAGGTAGGTCGTGGTCTACACCCACGTCGGCTTTCGCTTGAAGTCTGCCGAGCACATGTCATGTGCAGACGCTAAGTGGTGGAAACATGTATGAAGAAGTACACCCCTGCAGGGTTAATATCATCTATTCGAATAGCCGTGTCCGCGGAAAAGGACTTCTGGGTTGCTTATATCAGTTCATAGACAAGTGAAAGTGGATACTCTAAAATACGCAAGATAAGCGTGAGTGCTATGGATGGCGTTCTCGTAGGGAGACGGGAGCGGATCCATAGTGGTGTATTGATATGGTGAATATGTGGACTCGTGTGCGCCACCTCAAAAAAAAGTTACTCGCAGTCGTAGTTCAGGATAGCCACCGAGTCAAAGCTGGCTTGCTGCAGTTAAACCCCACCATCCCTTTGTTGATAATGATGCATATGTAGATAGTTCTGATGTAAGTCTTGCTGGGTACATTTGTACTCACGTTTGCCTATTTTATGTTTTTGCAGAGAGACTTCAGTCTCACTAGTATTTCCGCGTGGTCTTCGACGTTTAGCTTGTTACCTCAGCTACGATCTTGTGCCTCGGCAGGATTTGGTAGATAGTCAGGCTTCTCAGCCTTTTTCATTTATAGATGTCTGTACTCAGACATGATAGCTTCCGCTTGTGCTTGATTTGTATGCTCTGAATGTTGGGTCATGAGACCCATGTTTGTAATATCTCGCTCCTCGGAGCCTATTGAATAGATTACTTGTGTCGTAGAGTCATGTTGTGATGCTTCGTTGTATTTGCACATATCGAGCATATTGTGTGTATGATTGAAATGCTTGGTATGTGTGGGATCTGACTATCTAGTTGTTTATCTTTAGTAGCCTCTCTTACCGGGAAATGTCTCCTAGTGTTACCGCTGAGCCATGGTAGCTTGCTACTGCTCTGGAACACTTAGGCTGGCCGGCATGTGTCCTTCTTCGTTCCTGTGTCTGTCCCTTCGGGGAAATGTCACGCTTTGAGTACCGGAGTCCTGTTAGCCCGCTACAGCCCGGTTTACCGGAGTCCTGCTAGCCCAGTGCTACAGCCCGGACCCACTTGCTGATGACCGACACGTTCGAAGCTGGGTCATGGATGCCTGTCCCTGTAAGTCTGTGCCACTTTGGGTTTACGACTAGTCATGTCAGCCCGGGCTCTTTATCATATGGATGCTAGCGACACTATCATATACGTGAGCCAAAAGGCGCAAACGGTCCCGGGAAAAGGTAAGACGACACCCGTGGGGATACCGTGCGTGAGGCCGCAGAGTGATATAAGGTGTTACCAGCTAGATCGATGTGACATCGAGTCGGGGACCTGACACAAACCAACTTCATTTAATCTGTGGCTAGTTGCATTAGCCCAAAACACATTCATTTTGCCATGTCATGATCATGCATCATATTGTGCATTGCATTGATTATGTTTCCTTCTGTGTTACCGGTATTTGTCCCCTCTCGATAGACGTGATACCGATGATGTGATCGTTGACACTGATGAAGACTCAATGTTATCTTCAGAAGTGCCAGGCAAGCAAAACCCCCTTGTTCATTCCGATACAATCCTACTCTCTCGCTCCTGCTCTCTTTTACTGCATTAGGACAACATCGATTCATCTGTTACTTGCTGCGGTAGCTGAACCCCTTTATCCTTTGCATGACCTGTCATTGCCACAGTAAATAGATGAAACCCACTAGCATGAGTAGGAGTTGTTTGAGCCCTGTTGTGCCTACTCATTCATGCTTGTTTGTCATGCCTGCTACTGCTTAGAGTTGTGTCAGGTCTGATTCATCCGGGATGAATCAGAGGTGTGTGAACATGTCCTACTGTGTGTGAGCTAAGTGTGTGAACACGATTTGGTAAAAGGTATCGGTGAGAGGCCATGTAGGAGTACATGGTGGGTTGTCTCATTGAAGCCGTCCTCAGGAACTGAGTTCTGTGTTTGTGATCCATGATTCAGCTACTACCATACATTGGGCCCTGAAATATGACCCCGCTCGACTTCTTATTCACCCTTGTCCTCTGTCCAGGAGTTGCAAGTAGTTTCTGGTGTTTGTAGTATGCTGGAGGCCGTGGACAGCGCTGACCGTAGGGGTGGGCTGTGATGCGATAGGCACGTGGCCGGGTATACCGGGCGCCCGTTTGGTGTCACGGAACCCTGTTCACATCGTTTGGGGCTGTGAGCGAAACTCCGGCCGGATCTCCTCATGGATGGAACCCGAATAGGCGATAAACCTGGACTAGAGACTTGAGTGTTTAGGTAGGTCGTGGTCTACACCCACGTCGGCTTTCGCTTGAAGTCTGCCGAGCACATGTCGTGTGCAGACGCTAAGTGGTGGAAACATGTATGAAGAAGTACACCCCTGCAGGGTTAATATCATCTATTCGAATAGCCGTGTCCGCGGTAAAGGACTTCTGGGTTGCTTATATCAGTTCATAGACAAGTGAAAGTGGATACTCTAAAATACGCAAGATAAGCGTGAGTGCTATGGATGGCGTTCTCGTAGGGAGATGGGAGCGGATCCATAGTGGTGTATTGATATGGTGAATATGTGGACTCGTGTGCGCCACCTCAAAAGAGTTACTTGCAGCCGTAGTTCAGGATAGCCACCGAGTCAAAGCTGGCTTGCTGCAGTTAAACCCCACCATCCCCTTTGTTGATAATGATGCATATGTAGATAGTTCTGATGTAAGTCTTGCTGGGTACATTTGTACTCACGTTTGCCTATTTATGTTTTTGCAGAGAGACTTCGGTCTCGCTAGTAGTTCCGCGTGGACTTCGACGTTTAGCTTGTTACCTCAGCTACGATCTTGTGCCTCGGCAGGATCTGGTAGATAGTCAGGCTTCTCAGCCTTTTTCATTTATAGATGTCTGTACTCAGACATGATAGCTTCCGCTTGTGCTTTTATTTGTATGCTCTGAATGTTGGGTCATGAGACTCATGTTTGTAATATCTCGCTCCTCGGAGCCTATTGGATAAATACTTGAGTCGTAGAGTCATGTTGTGATGCCATGTTGTGTTTGCACATATCGAGCATATTGTGTGTATGTTATTGAAATGCTTGGTATGTGTGGGATTTGACTATCTAGTTGTTTATCTTTAGTAGCCTCTCTTACCGGGAAATGTCTCCTAGTGTTTCCACCGAGCCATGGTAGCTTGCTACTGCTCCGGAGCACTTAGGCTGGCCGGCATGTGTCCTTCTTCGTTCCTGTGTCTGTCCCTTCGGGGAAATGTCACGCGATGAATACCGGAGTCCTGTTAGCCTGCTACAGCCCGGTTCACCGGAGTCCTGCTAGCCCAGTGCTACAGCCTGGATTCACTCGCTGATGACCGACACGTTCGATGCTGGGTCATGGATGCCTGTCCCTGTAAGTCTGTGCCACTTTGGGTTTACGACTAGCCATGTCAGCCCGGGCTCCTTATCATATGGATGCTAGCGACACTGTCATATACGTGTGCCAAAAGGCGCAAACGGTCCCGGGCTAAGGTAAGGCGACACCCGTGGGAATACCGTGCGTGAGGCCGCAAAGTGATATGAGGTGTTACATGCTAGATCGATGTGGCATTGAGTCGGGGTCCTGACATCAGACCCCCACACATTTGGACAACTCGGGTTTTTTCGTCGCCTGGGCTCGCCTTCTTCACGGTCTGAGAGCGACACGTGAATATGTGCTTGAACAAACCCCAATGCGGTCGACAACCCAGGAAACTCTCACACATGGACACAAACGCGGCAAGATAGGCGATAGAATTCGGGGTGAAGTGGTGGAGTTGCGCTCCAAAAAAGTTCAAGAAACCACGGAAGAAAATGCTTGGCGGCAAAGAAAATCCGCGGTCGACATGGGTAGCCAAAAGCACGCACTCACCCTCGTCCGGCTGGGGCTGCCACTCTTTCCCCGGAAGCCTCGCAGCTCCATGAGGGATCAGGCCCTCGTTGCCCATGTCGAGGAGATCCTTCTCCGTGATGGTCGACTGGATCCAATCTCCCTGGACCCAGCCTTTCGGCAGGCGAGATCTAGACGAAGACCCGCCACGACTGGTGGATCTCCCCTTCGCCTTCTCCGTCGCCGACGCCTTCTTCGCGCGTTCCAATGCCGCCGTCTTCTCCTTGACCATGGCTGCCGGCGGGACGCGCGAGGGGAAGTTGTGTGGAGGCGAGAGCGAGCGCGTTGGGCGGAGACGAGGGGAGCAGAGAGAGAATGCTGAGGCACTGTTCAAAAAACCCTCGCTGGGTGCATTTATAAGATCCCTTCCAAGTGGATGACAGGTGGGCCCGGTCGATCTAATCATATCCTGAACAGTTACGAGGACGCGATACGTGGCGAAAAAAGCGGCGCGGGGATCGAGGCGTCTATGCCCTGTCCCGTCCGAACACCGCGGTCCGCCCCGCTTCGCGCGCTTCCCCAAATTTCGCATCCCGCGGAATCCACGAACGGCAGATCGGTCTGCCAAACGCGGGATTTCCTGCGATCCGTCGCTCGGAAATCGGCGAAGTCCAAAAGATCACTCGACGAAGGAAAAGAATGGATCGAGTCGACTGAAGAAAAGTTGCTCACTTTCAACAAAGAGATTTTTTAGTTCAAAACAACGCACGACCAATATGCGAAGGTTAATCGGAAACAACATCAACTCCTTCATCACTCAAGCCTCAATCCATTCGGGGGCTAATGATGGAGTCATGTACCTAGGGTAGGGTCACAGACCTGATCTAAGTACCCTGCCCAAGGACACCCTTAGAAGAAATCACCTTCCAGTCGACCTACGAGGGACTCACTCGACTGACTTGAAGGACTCGACCACGAAGACTCACTCGACCACCAGAAGGACAAGAGGCACTCTGCACTGCAACGGTCTGTAATTAAGTAGACTTTATGATAGTAAAGACACTTTATGTGGGGCGTTACCAGTAACGCCCCGGACTTAATGTACCTTAAACCCTTCATTACGTGGGCTGGCTGGGGTCCTGGCGCACTCTATATAAGCCACCCCCCTCCACAGGCAGAAGGGTTCGGCACCCTGTAATCCATATACACATAATCCACTCGACCGCCTCCGGGCTCCGAGACGTAGGGCTTTTACTTCCTCCGAGAAGGGCCTGAACTCGTACATCTCTTGTGTTTACAACCTCTCCATAGCTAGAACCTTGCCTCTCCATACCTACCCCCCACTCTACTGTCAGACTTAGATCCACGACAAGTAGGCCAAACCAAACTGATAATTCGAAGAGACTTGCAAAGATAACTCAATCATACATAAAAGAATTCAGAAGAGATTCAAATATTTCTCATAGATAAACTTGATCATAAACCCACAATTCATCGGATCTCAACAAACACACCGCAAAAAGAGTTTACATCGAATAGATCTCCACATGAGAGGGGGAGAACATTGTATTGAGATCCAAAAAGAGAGAAGAAGCCATCTAGCTAATAACTATGGACCCGAAGGTCTGTGGTAAACTACTCACAACTCATCCGAGGGGCTATGGTGTTGATGTAGAAGCCCTCCGTGGTCGATTCCCCCTCCGACGGAGCACCGAGGAAGGCTCCAAGATGGGATCTCGCGGATACAGAAGGTTACGGTGGTGGAAATTGTGTTTCATTGGCTCCCTGGATGTTTTCGGGGTACGTAGGTATATATAGGAGGAAGAAGTACGTCGGTGGCCGCCTGTGGGGCCCAGGAGATAGGGGCGCGCCTAGGGGGGTGGGTGCGCCCTCCCGTCTCCTAGCCACCTCGCGAGCTTCTTGACTTGCACTCCAAGTTCTCCGGATCACGTTCGTTCCAAAAATCACGCTCCCAAAGATTTCATTCCGTTTGGACTCCGTTTGATATTCCTTTTCTTTGAAATACTGAAATCGGCAAAAAAAAAGCAATACGGGCTGGGCCTCCGGTTAGTAGGCGAGTCCCAAAAATGATATAAATGTGTAAAATAAAGCCCATAAACATCCAAAAGGGGTAATATAATAGCATGGAACAATAAAAAAATATAGATACGTTGGAGACGTATTAGAGCTCGGGAATAGTCTTGTTCATCCCTTGCATATTATAGTTCAACACGAAACCTTTATAGCTTGGTGGCAGTGATTGAAGAACTCTGTCAATGACACAATAAACTGGAAGATCAACTCCCAGCTGAGTCAAGTGGTTATGGTACCCAGACATTGTGAGTATGTGTTCACAGACAGAACTATTCTCCTCCATTTTGCAGCTATAGAACTTGTTGGAGACCTCATATATCTCAACTCGGGCATTTGCTTGAAATATTATCTTCAACTCCTGGAACATCTCATAGGCTCGATGATGTTCAAAACGTCTTTGAAGTCCCGATTCTAAGCCGTAAAGCATGGCACACTGAACTATTGAGTTGTCATCAGCTTTGCTCTACCAGACGTTCTTAACGTCATTAGTAGCATCTGCAGCAGGCCTGGCACCCAGCGGTGCTTCTAGGACGTAATTCTTCTGTGCAGCAATGAGGATAATCCTCAAGTTACGGATGATGGAGTCCTGGATTAAGGGGTCGTCGGACAGCCGGACTATATACTTTGGCCGGACTGTTGGACTATGAAGATACAAGATTGAAGACTTTGTCCCATGTCCGGATGGGATTCTCCTTTGCGTGGAAGGCAAGCTTGGATATTCGGATATGTAGATTTCCTTCTCTGTAACCGACTCTATGTAACCCTAGCCCCCTCCGGTGTCTATATAAATCGGATGATTTAGTCCGTAGGATAACAACAATCATAATCATAGGCTAGCTTCTAGGGTTTAGCCTCTACGATCTTGTGGTAGATCAACTCTTGTAATACTCATATCATCAAGATCAATCAAGCAGGAAGTAGGGTATTACCTCCATCGAGAGGGCCCGAACCTGGGTAAAACATCATGTCCCCTGCCTCCTGTTACCATTAGCCTTAGACGCACAGTTCGGGACCCCCTACCCGAGATCCGCCGGTTTTGACACCGACATTGGTGCTTTCATTGAGAGTTCCACTATGTCGTCGTGATAAGGCTTGATGTCTCCTTCGATCATCTTCAATGACACACTCCAGGGGGAGATTTTTCTTCCCGGACAGATCTTCGTATTCGGCGGCTTCATACTGCGGGCCAATTCGCTTGGTCATCTGGAGCAGATCGATAGCTACGCCCCTGGCCATCAGGTCAGGTTTGGAAGCTTAAACTATACTGCCGACATCTGCGGAGACTTGATCTTCGACGGATTCGAGCCCATGCCAGGTGCGCCGAACGGTCACGATGGGCATGACTTTGATCTGCCGTCGGACAATATTCGGGATATCGCGCCTGCGGTGGCGCCGAGAATCAATCCGGAGCAGATCGTGCCTTCCGAGGGCGGGTGGATGGATCCCGTCACGGAGGCCGCACACTCATCGGTGTCGGAGCCGAACACTGATCCCACCTCCTGTGAGGGTGGTGTTATCGGACCCTCAGACTCGTCTCCGGCTACAGGGTCTGAACCGCGTGCGTCCGTGACTATCGAATAAGATTGGGAACCCATCATGGAGTTCACCACTGCGGATATTTTTCAGCACTCTCCCTTAGGAGATGTACTAAACTCATTAAGGTCTCTTTCCTTGTCGAGAGATTCCTCGTCGAACTATGTCCGGCTCGAGTGGGAAGCGGATGACAAAGAAATTCGTTCCCTACCCACCACCCACTTAACAGCCACTGTCGATGACTTAACCGACATGCTTGACTTCAACTCCGAAGACATCGACGGTATGGACGATGATGCAGGAGAAGAACAGGAACCACCGCCTATAGGGCGCTGGACAGCCACCTCATCATATGAGATATATATGGTGGACACACCAAAAGAAGGCGATGGTGACGATGCAACGAAGGATAATCCCCTCGATAAACCACCAAAGCGGCGCCGTAGACGCCGCTCTAAATCCCGCCACAGTAAAAACAACGACAACAATGCAAGAAATAATAATACATCGGTTGACTCCAAAGGAAACGACGACCCCATGGACCTAGTGATGGAGCAGGATGAGCTAGGGGACGATGAGCATAGTCCAGAGCCGACGTCAGATGACGCCGATCCCGAGGGTAAAATTCACCAACCTGTCTCCGGAGAAGAGAACAACCCGGACAATGATGCACTCATCATCCCAGAAAAACTCTTGGAACAAGGGAACCTCCACAGAAGGCTTATCGCCACCGCGAGGAGCCTAAAGAAGCAGAAGCAAAGGCTTAAGGCCGCGCAGGATACGCTCAACCGTAGGTGGAACAAAGTGCTCGACACAAAAGAAAAATACGGCGACAATCGTCACACAAAGAGCTATCCAAAGTGCAAGCTGCTGCCCGAATTCGACGACGAGGTCATAGAGCCCATTCAACCGAAAGCGATAGATCAGCTGGACCGACTGCCCCGTGGCCGTGACAAGACGGCTAATGATGCCGCACACAAGTCAGCACATGATTTATGTGAGCTCCTGGACAAAAAGTCCTGTATGGCCAAATCCATCTACGAATCTAGGAAGCGTGCTCCGGCACAGGATCAGAGCTACCGAAACGATCACGTTGATTGAACACCATCTAGGAATCAGAACCGAACACAACAACCATCGACAACATGCCATGACACAACCAAATACAGGGGTGTCGCACACCCCCTGTGCTTAACCGATGAGGAGCTGGATCATGAATTTCCGGAAGGATTTAAACCCGCGAATATAGAGGCATACGATGGAACTACAGACCCTGGGGTCTGGATCGAGGACTTTATCCTTCATATCCACATGGCTCGAGGAGATGATCTCCACGCCATTAAATACCTACCCCTCAAATTAAAGGGACCAGCTCGGCACTGGTTGAAAAGCCTTCCCGAAAACTCAATCGGAAGTTGGGAAGAACTTGAGGATGCTTTCAGGGCCAATTTTCAAGGGACCTATGTCCGTCCTCCGGATGCAGACGACCTAAGTCACATAATTCAACAGCCCGGAGAGTCATCCCGAAAGCTCTGGAACATATTTCTTACTAAGAAGAATCAAATAGTCGATTGCCCGGATGCCGAAGCCTTAGCGGCCTTCAAACACAGTATCCGGGACGAATGGCTTGCCAGACACCTCGGCCAAGAAAAGCCAAGGACAATGGCAGCCTTAACAAGCCTTATGACCCGCTTTTGCACGGGCGAGGACAGCTGGGTAGCCCGTAGCGGCACTAGCGACCCAAGCACATCCGAAGTCAGGGATGGCAATGGGAAGCCGCGACGCAACAAAAACAAGCGTTGAAACAATAATGACAGCCCAGAGAACACGACAATCAATGCCGGATCAGGGGCTCTCGACCCGGTCAACGGAAGAAGCCATTTAAAGGCAGCAGAGATGGACCGTCTAGCCTAAACAAGATTCTAGACAAATTATGTCAGATTCACGGCACCCCCGAAAAACCTGCAAACCACACCCATAGAGAGTGTTGGGTTTTCAAATAGGCCGGCAAGCTGACTGACGAACAAAAGGGGAGGAGGACGCCAAGTGAAGACGAGGATGAGCCTCGTCAGCCAAACACTGGAGGACAGAAAAAATTCCCACCAGTAGTCAAAACAGTGAATATGATTTACGTAACCCACATTCCAAAGAGAACGCACAAGCGCACACTCCGAGACGTATACACTGTTGAGCCGGTCGCCCCCAAATTTAATCCTTGGTCGGCCTGCCCTATTACCTTCGATTGCAGGGACCATTTGACTAGTATCTGGCACGAAGGATGAGCTGCCTTGGTGCTCGACCCAATAATTGACGGATACCATCTCACACGAGTCCTCATGGACGGCGGTAGTAGTCTAAACCTGATATATTAGGACATTGTCCGCAAAATGGGGATAGACCCCTCAAGAATCAGCCTAAGCAACACTACCTTAATACCAGGCATTGAGGCCCACTGTACAGGCTCTCTAGTACTATAGGTTGTATTCAGTTCTCCCGACAACTTCAGAAGTGAGGAATTAACCTTCGACATCGCTCCATTCCGAAGTGGCTATCACGCACTACTCAGAAGAACGACCTTCGCTCGTTTTAATGCAGTACAACATTACGCCTACCTCAAACTTAAGATGCCCGGTCCACGCGGCGTCATCACAGTTAGCGGAAATATAGAGCGTTCCTTACGCGTGGAAGAATACGTGGCGGCTCTAGCAGCCGAACACTGAGCGGTCCCTCCAACCAGGATAAATGGTCGGTCGTCAAGACCACGGACACGGTTAGACGAGTCTGGCGCTCCACCCAATGCAACAACCCAGTTGGGGTTTCCCCATAAAAGATGCTAGGGGCTACCCGCAAAAAGAGCCCATAGTTTGCATTTTCATGGTTCACTCAGATTAACGAACACCTCGCACGAAATCTTTCACCTAGGTTTTTTTTTTTTACAGATGATCATCGTGCTACACCCTTCCAGGATACGGCACAACGGAGATAAAGGCGCAGACGTGCAGCGGGGCCCCGCTCAAATGTTTCTTTTTAGATTAAGACCCCGCGTAAACCTTTTTAATGTCTATTGTTGCTTCTTCCCCTCCGGAAACTTTATACAATTGGGAGGGATACTGGCGTTTTCAGCATTTTTTGTCACACCAGACTATTTCTCATACCTAGAAACTCAAGGCTTATTGTCAAGGGCGTTATTCAGCCCAGTACACATTATAAAGTCCGAATACCTTAGGGAGTGTTCGGCGTCGCGAGTTTGGCCTTATATGCATCAGCTCCGAATCATGTCTTTGGTCAAATGTTGGGTTTGCCCGGCTCCCATGTTTTGCTACCTTACGTTCCGCTCTATCGGCTAAGGTGGCACCGGGAGAACTACTGCGATTGTGCCCCGGTTCATCTGGATGAGCACCTCAGTAGAGAAAGCCAAAAACTGACTGTCATGATACAGCGCGAGACTGGTCAACCACTCAATGACCTAGCGGAATCTTCACGATTCCTCTGCATTAACAAAGGACCGGTTTCCCGGTCACATACATACATGCACCATCTCCGGATGAACGTGAAAGTACCAGGGGCTATATAGTAGCCCCACCGTCAAACTCCTGTGGCTAAGTGAAAGTGTTAAAGCTATATAGTCCGCTTGCCTGCTTCACCGCGCTATCACCACCTTAACGGACCAAGACGTTGGATCAAGTGTGACTACGCATTTTCTCGAACACCCCCGCTTTATATGCATGGGGGCTGAAGCCGACGACTGCAAACTTTCAGGTTATATACATACATAAACGGACGCATAGGAGGCATTATAATACTTTCGGGCAAAAGTATAAGCACAACCTTTAGAATCAAAATAGCATTGTCTTAACAATCGCGATACATGTCATTCGAACATGGCACTCTTCGAGCACTGAGCCTCTATTAAACGGGCGCCTTCTAAGACTTCTTCGAAATAGTGCTCGGCCGGGTCCTGGCCTCCCGCCGCACTCCGGGTTGCAATAGCGGTGGTTTCCATCCCAGCCTAGTATGTTTTAACATGGGCAAGAGCCATCTACGCACCCTCTATGCACGCCGACCTCTTCACAACATCGATATGCGACATAGCACCAAGGAATTGTTGCACCAATCCAAAATAGCTGTCCGGCCTTGGTCCTTGTGGCCAAAGATGATCCACGATAGACCTCATAGCAAGCCCGGACAACCTGTGGAGTTCGGCCCATGCGGCCATCTTTTCATTCAATGGCAGCGGACACGTCGGGGCACTGAACTGTGACCAGAATAACCTCTCGGCCTTATGATCTTTCCGGTCTTTGAAAAACTTGGTCGCATCAGCAGCACTCTTTGCCAGGTCCACATACGCGTCTGCCGCACTCCACAACTAATCCAGAGGGGCATACTTCGAATCTCCGAATTTCATCCGCAACAAGTAGGGCTTCCCAGCCACGATATCTCCGGCTTCACGAAGCTCGTCCCTCATCCCCCTCATTTCAGAGCAGGTTTCCTTGGCTGCCTCCAGGGCCTTCTTCAGGTAAGCCGCTTTTGCTTGATTTTCCTTTTCAAGGAGCTCATGGCGGTTGGTGGCATCTTCCAGCTCGGTAGCCATCTGGGCTATCTTTTCCTCGCTCCGGCGATGAGCAGCCTGTTCGGCTCTTAACTCTTCGACCGCCTTCAAAGCGGCCACATCACTTATTCGGGCTTGCTCCTTGGCTCGGGCAAGCTCCGCCCAAAGGGTCTCCACGGCAGCAGCTCCATCTGCAGCCACAACATATTATAGATACTAGCATCATGCTCGTCTTAAACATTTGCTGACAAGCCGAATATACATACCCTGGGCCTCATCTAGCCGCTTGTTAACCAACGCGATGTCGGCATCGGCCACATCCAGCTGCCGCTTTAGTTCGGCAAAATCAGTAGATCGGTCGGCCACCGGACCCTCATCCACCTGCACATAAAGCAGCGCGCTTATTACCAGAGATTATGTTCCTCTGTTCGCCACGTTGATGGCAACCAGAGTCTCAGGGTCTACTATCTATGCAGAGCATGCTTAGCATGTGCGGTACCATCAAAAATACATTTTTTGCGTACCTCAAAGTCTCTCAGCAGACTCGTAAAAGCTTCATTCAAACCGCTTTTCACGGATGAAATCCTCTCAACCACCGTACCCATTAAGGCACGGTGTGTCTCTGAGATGGCCGCTCGCTCCAGAAGGCCCATTAGTGTGTCCGGCTGTGTGCCGGACAATCCCGGACTCCTCCTCAAGCTCTCTTTGGGAGCCGGATATTCCAGACTCTGGGCAGCCGAAGTGTCAACTTCTGGCCTTGGTGGATTAGGAGAAATCCTCCGTGATGACACCTCAGGGTCGTCTGCCCCATGTGACGGGGAGGCAGGGGGAGGCATCTCGCTCTCCATCATCTCCGGAAGAAGATCCCCTGAGGACGAACTCTATGGAGAAGGGCTACGAGCAGGACTGCAACAAATATCTTTCGGTCATTATCCTCAGAGAAAAAACGGGGTATATTTACCTAAGTACTCTTTTACTTACGGATAGGTGGAGGGTCGGCCCCCTTGCGAGGTTTTCTTCCCTCGTTTAGAAGCCTCTGTTTCCAAATATTCGGAGGCGGCCCTTTTCTTACCTTAAGGAGAGGGGATTTTAGATTCCCCTCCCTGATTATCCTCCTTCACGGAGGCACTTACTCCTCTGATTTGGATGTGTAGAATGTGATGCCCACCTATGGGTTCTCTATTCCTCCCCTCGTCTTCTCCTGATGGCACCTCATACGGCGCGCGCTCATGCATCCTGGTCAGCAAAGGATTCGGCGAGCCTTCGGGAAGAGGGGCTGGACACCTAATCCTCTCCGCCTTCCTCAGCCAGTCCTGGAAGAGAGAATTTTTTTAGAATGATGTTATAATAAACATAAAGGATGGTGTGTTCGATAAACAGAAGTATTTACCTGGGTATCCGGACGGTTGCAATTGAGACCCGCGTCCTCGGTGGTGTCCGGACACTTTATTCGTGATCCGAAGAATGACTCATACATCTCTTTGAGTGTCATGCCGAAGAATTGTTGAACGGTTCGCGGTCCTTCCGGGTTGAACTCCCACATACGGAGAGGATGACGTTGGCAGGGCAGGACTCGATGAACTAGCATCACTTGCATTATCTTGACAAGACTGACATCCCTCTTGAGAAGGTCTCGGATGCGGCTTTGCAATGTCAGCACGTCGTTAATCGGCCCCCAGTCCATCCCCTTGTTGACCCATCACGCCAGTTGCGGTGGAGGGCCCGGGCAGAATGCTGGAGCAGCCACTCGCTTTGTACCTCGGGGAGCGGTGATATAAAACCACTCTTGCTGCCATAAATCAGATGTTTCCATGAAAGAACCCTTTGGCCATGGGGCGTCGGCGCCTTTGCTTATTATAGCACCTTTGTACTCCGCGTGATGCCCATTAATCACCCTTGGCCTCACATTGAAGGTCTTGAGCCACAGGACGAAGTGGGGGGTAATGCGGAGAAAGGCTTCACACACGACGATAAACGACGAGATGTAAAGGATGGAATCCGGAGCTAGATCATGGAAATCTAGCCCGTAATAGAACATAAGCCCCCTCACGAAGGGATCAAGACTAAAACCTAGCCCTCGGAGGAAGTGGGAAATAAATACGACACTTGCGTTGGGTTCGGGAGTGGGGATGACCTGCCCTTGAGCAGGCAGCCTATGCGAGATTTCGGCGGTGAGATACCTGGCCTCCCTAAGCTTCCGGATGTCCTCCTCTGTGACGGAGGATGCCATCCACCAGCCTTGAAGATTGGATCCGGACATGGTCGAAGGACTGAAGTGCTTTAGCTTGAGCCTTGGGTGTTGGAACTCGAGGTGCGGGAGGGGAAGGATCAAGCGTGGGAAGAAAAGAACATGCCTTTGCCCCTTTTTAAAGAGGACGAATATCAAGCGTCCCCCGCATGACCGTTTGGGACTTGCCTAAAATCAAGGAGTCATATTAAACAAACACGGTTGGGTTACCCACACCCGTATTAATGAGAATCCCGTGATAAGGGGGACACGAACTCTGCTTCGACAAGATGTGCCAATAAAACCGCCTCGCAGCACGTGTCGTGGCTGGTTAGGAAAAATGTTTCGAATAAAGACTGGGCCGTGGTGGGACGTCACGCTATGAAAAGCTGTCAGCGGATTAGATTTGTGGAATATTATACTCTCTACGGTGGAATGTGGAATTTGTTTCACAGAGCCGGACACAATCCTCGTGTTCTAAATCTTCTACGGAGTATTCGGAGAAGGAACCCACCTTGCAATGCCGAAGACAATCTGCACGCCGGACTCATCGTCATTGAAGCCTGGTTCAGGGGCTACTGAGGGAGTCCTGGATTAAGGGGACCTCGAACAGCCGAACTATATACTTTGGCTGAACTGTTGGACTATGAAGATACAAGATTGAAGACTTCGTCCCATGTCCGGATGGGACTCTCCTTTGCGTGGGAGGCAAGCTTGGATATTCGGATATGTAGATTTCCTTCTCTGTAACCGACTATGTGTAACCCTATCCTCCTCCGTGTCTATATAAACCGGAGGGTTTAGTCCGTAGGACAACAACAATCATAATCATAGGCTAGCTTCTAGGGTTTAGCCTCTACAATCTCGTGGTAGATCAACTCTTGTAATACTCATATCATCAAAATCAATCAAGCAGGAAGTAGAGTATTACCTCCATCGAGAGGGCCCGAACCTGGGTAAAACATCATGTTGCCTGCCTCTTGTTACCATTAGCCTTAGACGCACAGTTCGGGACCCCCTACCCGAGATCCGCCGGTTTTGATACCGACAACGGACCCAGTCCATGTAGTTCTGCCATCATCTTTCAACTTAGCTTTCTCTAGGAACGCACTAAAGTTGAAAGGAACGGTAGCACGTGCCATTGATCTACAACAACATAGACATGCAAAATACTATCAAGTACTAAGTTCATGATAAATTAAAGTTCAATTAATCATATTACTTAAGAACTCCCACTTAGATAGACATCCCTCTAATCATCTAAGTTATCACGTGATCCAAATCAACTAAACCATGTCCGATCATCACGTGAGATGGAGTAGTTTTAAATGGTGAACATCACTATGTTGATCATATCTACTATATGATTCATGCTTGACCTTTCGTTCTCAATGTTCCGAGGCCATATCTGCATATGCTAGGCTCGTCAAGTTTAACCCGAGTATTCTGCTTGTGCAATTGCACCCATTGTATGTGAACGTAGAGCTTATCACACCCGATCATCACGTGGTGTCTCAGAATGACGAACTGTAGCAACGGTGCATACTCAGGGAGAACACTTGTACCTTGAAATTTAGTAAGGGATCATCTTATAATGCATACGACGTTCTAAGAAAAATAAGATGCATAAAAGATAAACATCACATGCAATCAAAATATGTGACATGATATGGCCATCATCATCTTGTGCTCATGATCTCCATCACCGAAGCATCGTCATGATCTCTATCATCACCGGCGCGACACCTTGATCTCCATCGTAGCATCATTGTCGTCTCGCCAACTATTGTTACTACGACTATCGCTACCGCTTAGTGATAAAGTAAAACAATTACATGGCGATTGCATTGCATACAATAAAAGCGACAACCATATGGCTCCTACCAGTTGGCGATAACTTTGTTACAAAACATGATCATCTCATACAACAATTTATATCACATCATGTCTTGACCATATCACATCACAGCAAGCCCTGCAAAACAAGTTAGACGTCCTCTACTTTGTTGTTGCAAGTTTTACGTGGCTGCTACGGGCTTCTAGCAAGAACCGTTCTTACCTACGCATCAAAACCACAACGATTTTTTGTCAAGTGTGATGTTTTAACCTTCAACAAGGACCGGGCGTAGCCACACTCCATTCAACTATAGTTGGAGAAACTGACACTCACCAGCCACCTATGTGCGAAGCACATTGGTAGAACCAGTGTCGCGTAAGCATACACGTAATGTCCGTCTGAGCTGCTTCATCCAACAATACTGCCGAATCAAAGTATGACATGCTGGTAAGCAGTATGACTATTATCACGCACAACTCTTTGTGTTCTACTCGTGCATATAACATCTACGCATAAACCTGGCTCGGATGCCACTGTTGGGAAACGCAGTAATTTCAAAAAAATCCCTACGATCACGCAAGATCTATCTCTAGGTGATGCATAGCAACGAGGGGGGGGGAGAGTTTTTTCTATGTACCCTCATAGACCAAAAGCGGAAGCGTTCTAACAACACGGTTGATGTAGTCGTATGTCTTCACGATCCGACCGATCCTAGCACTGAAGGTATGGCACCTCTGTGATCTGCACACGTTCAGCTCGGTGACATCCCACGAACTCTTGATCTAGCTGAGGTCGAGGGAGAGCTTCGTTAGCACGATGGCGTGGTGACGGTGATGATGAAGTTACCGGCGCAGGGCTTCGCCTAAGCACTACGACGATATGACTGAGGTGGAAATCTGTGGAGGGGGCACCGCACATGGCTAAAAAATCAACTTGTGTGTTCTAGGATGCCCCCTGCCCTCGTATATAAAGGAGCAAGGGGAGGCCGGCCGGCCCTCCTTGGCGCGCCCCCAAGAGGGGAATCCTACTAGGACTCCAAGTCCTAGTAGGTTTCCACCTAAAGGGAGAGAGGGGGAAGGAAGGAGAGGGAGAGGGGGAAGGAAAGGGGGGCGCCGCCCCCCTTCCTTGTCTTATTCAGACTTAAGGGGGAGGGGGCACGCGGCCTGCCCTGGCCGCCCCTCTCTCTCTCCACTAAGGCCCATCGAGGCCCATTAGTTCCCCCGGGGGTTCCGATAACCCTCCGACACTCCGGTTTTATCCGAAACTTCTCTAGAACACTTCTGGTGTCCGAATATAGTCGTCCAATATATCAATCTTTATGTCTCGACCATTTCGAGACTCCTCGTCATGTCTATGATCACATCCAGGACTCCAAAAAACCTTCTGTACATCATATCACATAAACTCATAATACCAATCGTCATCGAACATTAAGCTTCACTACAAAAAGAAGACACATCCGTGACAGTTTGGGCCGAATGAAGTTTTTTTCTGTCATACTTATGACACTTCTATGACGATAATTGTGACAAAACCCGGTATCATCATAGATGTGGTGGGCTCCTACTTCTATGACAAAAAATCATGACAGAAAATGGGCTTTTCATCCTGGGCGGGTCGGACACGCAGCTGCATGACATTCTTTGGGCCATCCATGACGGAAAAAACCGTGGTAGAAGCGAGGGCGAGGAAAATTTCGGGAGTTCCCGGTTATGGTGGGCGGTCGGGGGCCGAGCGATGCGCGTTTCTCTCATACACGTACGCGCGTGTGTGCGAGGCGTTGGCTCTAACTGAACCCGAGCGAGGCGTTGGGCTCTTACTGAACCCAAGCAATTGCACTGCAGGCTACGCGTTACTGAACCCGAGCAATCGATCGATGGCTGTTAACTGAACCCGATTGAGCGATTCCTTTGCTACCGCTGCTAACTGAAGCCGATCGATGCTGCCTTTAGGATGAACAGTGAGTGTTGCGGGGGG
>NC_041383.1:343477113-343480081 GCF_002162155.2 Triticum dicoccoides | reverse complement strand
TGTCAGGACCCTGACTCGATGACACATCGATCTAGCCTGTAACACCTCATATCACTTTGCGGCCTCACGCACGGTATCCCCACGGGTGTCGCCTTACCTTTGCCCGGGACCGTTTGCGCCTTTTGGCTCACGTATATGATAGTGTCGCTAGCATCCATATGTTAAGGAGCCCGGGCTGACATGACTAGTTGTAAACCCAAAGTGGCACAGACTTACAGGGACAGGCATCCATGACCCAGCTTCGAACGTGTCGGTCATCAGCAAGAGGGTCCGGGCTGTAGCACTGGGCTAGCAGGACTCCGGTAAACCGGGCTGTAGCGGGCTAACAGGACTCCGGTACTCAATGCGTGACATTTCCCCGAAGGGACAGACACCGGAACGAAGAAGGACACATGCCGGCCAGCCTAAGTGTTCCAGAGCAGTAGCAAGCTACCATGGCGCAGTGGTAACACTAGGGGACATTTCCCGGTAAGAGAGGCTACTAAAGATAAACAACTAGATAGTCAGATCCCACACATACCAAGCATTTCAATAACATACACACAGTATGCTCGATATGTGCAAATACAACATGGCATCACAACATGACTCTACGACACAAGTACTTTATTTAAGGCTCAGGGAGCCATACATAATCATACACACAGGTACGGGTCACACAACCCAGCATTCAAGTCATACAGTCATACAAACCAGCAGCGGAAGTAACTTGTCTAAGTACAGACAACTAGTAAAATAAAAGAGGCTTGGAAAGCCTAGCTATACTACGTGGTCCTTCACAAGCTCAGGATCACCACCTGGGCCTTAGCCTACTCATTGATGTCAACATCTACGTAGAACCCATCAGAAGGGGTTGCAGCGTCTTCTATAAAAAATGTAAATTATAGCAACATGAGTACAAAGGTACTCAGCAAGACTTACATCAGATCCTACATACATGCATATTATCAAGAAGGGTTGGTGGAGTTGTTGCAGCAAGCCAGCTTTGACTCTTGGCTAGGCTAACCTACGAGACTCCAACTTGAAATGGTTTTGCGTACACGAGTCCACTACTCACCAATTCAATACACTACCGAGGATCCACCTCCGTCTTCCTACGGAAGAGCCATCCTCGGCACTCACACTTATCTTGAGGCTTTTAGTAGTTTCCGTTTACTTGTCTATGAACTGTATAGGCAACCAAGCAGTCCTTTACCGCGGACGCGGCTATTCGAATAGATCATGATAACCCTGCAGGGGTGTACTTCTTCATACATGTTTCCACCACTTAGTGTCTGCACACGACATGTGCTCGGCCGACTTCAAGCGAAAGCCGACGTGGGTGTAGACCACGACCTACCTAAACACCTAAGCCTCTAGTCCAGGTTTATCGCCTATCCAGGTTCCATCCGCAGGGAGTCCGGCCGAGGTTTCCCATACGGCCCCGAACAATGTGAACAGGGTTCCCGAGATACCTAACGGGTATTCGGTACACCCGGCCACGTACCTACCGCATCACAGCCCACCCCTACGGTCAGCGCTGTCCACCGCCTCCAGTAGGCTACAAACACCAGAAACTACTTGCAACTCCTGGACAGAGAGCTAGGGTGAATAAGAAGTCGAGCGGGGTCATATTTCAGGGCCCAATG
Organism: Triticum dicoccoides; assembly: GCF_002162155.2. Classification (NCBI taxonomy): domain Eukaryota; kingdom Viridiplantae; phylum Streptophyta; class Magnoliopsida; order Poales; family Poaceae; genus Triticum; species Triticum dicoccoides. The sequence goes on along the minus strand of NC_041383.1, from coordinate 343,478,453 downwards.
CATGGTAGTAGTTGTATCTTAAATCACACATACAGATCTCAGTGCTTAAGGTCGGCTTCAATGAAACAACCCACCATGTACTCCTACATGGCCTCTCATCGATACCTTTACCAAATCGTGTTCACCACACCACTCTCATTACCGACATAATCATTTCACTCTAGCCCATCACCCAGATGAACCAGACCTGACACGACTCTAAGCATAGCAGGCATAGCAAGGTAGGAACCACACATACATATGGCTCACTCAACTCCTACACATGCTAGTGGGTTTCATCTAGTTACTGTGGCAATGACAGGTCATGCAGAGGAAATGGGTTCAACTACCGTAGCACACAACAGTTTGAAACGCGTTGTCTTAATGCAGTAAAAGAGAGCACGAGCGAGAACATGGGATTGTATCGATATGATCAAATGGTTGGTTGCTTGCCTGATGGTTCGATGCACTGATACGGTTCTTTGTTAGGGTCATCACGGTACTCCTCGGAGGCAGATCCTGCCGCATAGAACACCGATACACAACCATCACCAAACAATGTGCAACAATATGATGCATGCATGAAACATAGCAATATGAGTGTGTTGGGCTAATGCAACTAAGACCAGAAGGGTTTGAACCAATTTGAACCAAAGATTCAAATTTCAAACTCATACATGGCCCTTTAAAGTGTTTTATCTTGTTCTGCATTAAACATCAAGTTAACTTGTTTAATCATGCATGAAAATAGTACAGATGGATAGATTGGATTTTTCTGATCATTTTTCATATATAACTTGTCTGATTTGGAGTTACAGATTAAAAGTTATGAATTTTTGAAGTTTAAACTATATTCTAGAATTTCCTATATTAAGATAAATCCAGAAAATCAATTACTGCATCAGCCTGACGTCAGTGTGACATCAGCAGGTCAACGGGACACGTCCGGGTCAAACCTGACAGTGGGTCCCGCGTGTCAGTGTGATTAGATTAATTAAAGTTTAATTAAAACTAAACCTGTTTAATTAACAGGGCTGGGCCCCACCTGTCATAGACTCAGGGGAGTCAACCAGGGCCCACCCGTGGTCAAACCCGGGTCGGCTGCACCGGCGTTTAGCCGCCGGCGAGCCCGACGCGGCGGCGGAAGTGGTTTTGGCTGTTTCGGCCACCAAATGGGTCGCGGAGACCACCGGAGTGGAGCTGAGGACGAGCCGCAGCTCTTGGTGGAGTCCGTTGGGGTCGGGGTGGCCGGAGTTGGCGCCGGCGACGACTTTGGCGGCCACCGGGGTTCGGCCGAAGACGAACTTGACGCTAGAGGGGTCGGTGAGGCGCGGGGAGTAGCTAGCTAGGTGCTACGTGAC
>NC_041383.1:343466703-343477018 GCF_002162155.2 Triticum dicoccoides | reverse complement strand
GGGGGGGAAGATGGCTAAGCTCACAGTGAGTGCGACGAAGCCCTTGCTGCGGCCGGGGATGGACCGGAGCGACGTCGGCGTTGAAAGGGGATCTCCGGCGACGGCGGTTCGGGCGAGGTCGTTGCGGTGGACTCGGGCGTTGCGAGCGCTCGGGGCTCGGCTTGCTCGATGAAGTGGACAGCGGCGGAGCTCCTGGACACGATGAGAGGACGCACGGGCGGCTGGGAGCACGGCTACGACGTAGGCACGACGGTGGTGGCGTCGGTCATGGCGGGGGAGCGCGAGGGGAAGGAGCTGGAGAGGAGAGGGGGTGTCTGGGGGGTTCGGGGGAGAGAGAGAGGCCGATCCACGACGTCACCGGGCGAGGGGAGCGGCGAGGCGGCGAGCAGGTGCGTGGCGCGCGCTGCGGTCGCCGTCGGGCACCTGCCTGCCTGCCTGGCCGGCAAGCAGCTCGCTGGAGCGGCGCTGGGCTGGGCCGGCAGGTGGGCCGGGAGCTGGCGTCAGGTAAGTTTTTCCATTTTCTCTGTTTTCTGTATTTTTTAATACTTCTGCAACTTTGTTGAATTAAATAAAATACTTAGGCAACTCCTAAAATCACCAAACTACTCCTGGTCCATAGTTGGATTATTTCCAACATGAAACATTTTAGTTTGGAGATATTTGAGCATTTAAATATTTTATATAATTTTAGATGCCCAAATTCAAATATTTATGATTTAATTCAAAAACCCTAAGATGGCCTAGGAAAATGTGCATCACTTTTGGCAGAGGTTCTGAACCAAGACAAAAATGATGGGCATTTTAGAAGGGCATTTCAGGTTCATTGAAAAAAAGTTTTTAGTAAACCCTAATTGGTTTCAGAGGGGACTGGGGGTTCTGTCATCCCCATTTCAGGTTTCTGATGAAAGAATAACATGATGCAACACTCTAATGCATGAACTAGCTAGGGTGTGACAACTCACCCCCACTCAAAAGAATCTCGTCCCGAGATTTGGGTTCCTCCGGAAAGAGGGCGGGGTACTCGAGTCGAAGACGATCCTCCCTTTCCCAAGTTGCTTCATCCTCAGAATGGTGCGACCATTGTACTTTGAGAAACTTGATATTATGACGTCGAGTGGTACGCTCGGCCTGATCGAGGATACGAATGGGGTACTCTCGATATGTAAGATTATCTTGGAGATCAAGCGTTTCGTGGTCCACTCCACGGATAGGATCCGAGAAGCAACACCTGAGTTGAGAAACGTGGAAGACATCGTGGACTCTGGAGAGATGCGGAGGTAGTTCCAACTGGTAGGCAACTTCTCCTCGTTTAGCGAGAATGCGAAAAGGTCCAATGTAACGAGGAGCCAATTTGCCTTTGATACCGAAACGATGGGTTCCCTTCAGAGGAGTAACCCGAAGGTAAGCTTTCTCGTCAACCTCGAAAGTCATAGCCTTATGTTTTCGGTCATATTGACTCTTCTGACGAGATTGGGCTGTTTTGAACTTTTCACGAACGATGCGAACTTGCTCTTCTGCTTCCTGAATCATATCCGGGCCAAAGAATTGTCTTTCCCCGGTCTCTAACCAGTTAAGGGGTGTTCGACATCGTCGTCCATAGAGAACTTCAAAAGGGGCTTTACCCAAGCTAGATTGATAGCTGTTGTTGTAAGCGAATTCGGCAAATGGAAGGCACTTCTCCCATTCCATTCCGAATGAGATAACAGAGGCTCGAAGCATGTCTTCTAGAATCTGGTTGACGCGTTCTACCTGACCACTTGATTGAGGGTGAAAGGCGGTGCTAAAGGAAAGGCGGGTTCCCATAGCATTTTGGAAGCTTTCCCAAAATCGAGAGGTGAAAAGACTTCCTCGATCCGAGTTGATTTCCAAAGGAACACCATGGAGAGACACTATTCGGGAGATGTATAAGTCTGCCAGCTGACTAGCGGTTATACTCTCGCGAACAGGTAAGAAATGGGCCACTTTGGAAAGACGATCGACAACGACGAAGATAGCATTATTCCCTCTCTTGGTCCTGGGAAAACCGGTAATGAAATCCATACCAATTTTATCCCATTTCCATTCAGGAATAGCTAAGGGTTGAAGGGTGCCAGCAGGCCGTTGATGCTCTGCTTTTACACGACGGCAGACGTCGCAGTTAGCAATATACTGAGCAATTTCTCTCTTCATCCTAGTCCACCAGAACCTCTGGCGTAGGTCCTGATACATCTTGGTACTACCGGGATGAATGGTGAGAGGAGATTCATGGGCTTCCTTAAGGATCAACTGCCGTAGATGCTGGTTCTTGGGAACCACTAAACGGTTCTCAAAGTACACAACACCATGATCATTTGTGGAAAAACAACTAGCACCTCCGCTAGCAATGTTCTCCTTGATTTTAGATATTCCCTTATCTCGCTTTTAGGCAGCGATGATTTGATCCGTAAGAGTAGGTTTCGCCACCAAGGTGGAAAGAAATCCTCGAGGAACAATGTGAAGGTTAAGCTTCCGAAATTCCTCATGGAGAAGTGGTTGACTTTGTTGTAACATCAGGTTGTTACAATAAGATTTACGACTTAGCGCATCAGCCATGACATTGGCTTTCCCTGGGGTGTAAGTTATTCCTAAGTCGAAATCTGTGATCAACTCGACCCAACGTCTTTGCCTGAGATTCAAATCCGGTTGGGTGAAGATGTACTTCAGACTTTGGTGGTCAGTGAATATTTCGCAACGATTACCGAGAAGGTAATGTCGCCAGGTTTTAAGTGCATAGACTACAGCTGCAAGCTCTAGATCATGAGTAGGATAATTCTCCTCATGTGGGTGCAATTGCCGTGAAGCGTAAGCAATTACGTGTCGATCTTGCATGAGAATACAGCCTAGTCCTTGTCGCGAGGCGTCGCAGTAGATAACAAAGTCCTTAGAGAAGTCTGGCGGTACCAGTACGGGAGCAGAAGTCAGGCGTCTTTTCAGTTCCTGAAAGCTGTGCTCACATTGTGGAGTCCATTCGAACTTTTTATCTTTCTTGAGGAGTTCGGTTAGAGGTTTAGCAACTTTGGAGAAGTTTTCGACAAAGCGACGGCAATAGCTCGCTAAGCCCAGAAAACTCCGAACTTGCTTGACCGATTCAGGTGGAGTCCAATTAAGGACGGCTTGAACTCGCTCAGGGTTAACAGCAATACCTTTACCAGATATTACATGACCCAGATAGGTCACTTCTGACAACCAGAATTCACATTTAGAAAATTTGGCATAAAGGCGATGCTCTCGAAGTTTCTTCAACACTAGCCTTAGATGTTTGGCATGTTCTTCCTCGCTCTTGGAGTAGATGAGTATATCATCGAGGTAAACCACGACGAATTTATCCAAATACTCCATGAAGATTGAGTTCATTAACCGAGAAAAGGTGGCTGGAGCGTTGGTTAAACCGAAGGACATGACGGTGTACTCGTATTGGCCATAACGAGTAACAAAGGCCGTTTTAGGGATGTCCCCGTTTCTGATTTTGATTTGATGGTAGCCCAACCTCAAATCCATTTTGAAGAAGATTGAGGATCCAGCGAGCTGATCATACATGTCGTTGATCCTGGGGAGCGGATATTTGTTCTTGATTGTGACCAAATTAACAGGTCGATAATCTACAACCATCCGGTCCGTACCATCCTTCTTCTTGACGAAGAGGACGGGGCAAGCCCACGGAGATGAACTAGGTCGGATGAAACCCTTTTTCAAGGACTCATCGAGTTGTTTCTTAAGCTCGGCTAGTTCTAGTGGTGCCATCTTATAGGGTCTTCTAGCAATCGGGACGGTTCCTGGAATGAGATCTATTACGAACTCAACATCCCTGTCAGGTGGAACACCTGGCAATTCCTCTGGGAAGACATCCGGGAAATCACAGACTACCGGAACGTCCTCAAGGTCTGGCAAAGGGTTGGCGTTAAGAGAATATAACTGTCGCTTGGCTATTCGGGTCAAGACATTGACTATCTTCCCCGAAGGATGAGTGAGTTGAACAGTCCTAGAGAAGCAATCAATTTTGGCATGATGAGCTGACATCCAGTCCATACCCAAAATGATATTAATATCTGAAAATTTGAGAGCTATCAAAGATGCAAGGAAAACAAGTCTGTCGACTTGGATTTCATTTCCATAACTTACCCTGGAGGTCTGCCATCTAGAACCGGGAGTAGAAATTTCCATAGTGGATGGCATGTCACAGAATGCGGTGTTATGCAAACGAGCATAGTTCTCGGATATAAATGAATGAGAGGCTCCTGTATCAAAAAGAACAGATGCCGGGTGGCAATTAACAAGGAGCGTACCGAGAACGACGTTGGGATCCTCTTGAGCTTCTTCGGTAGAGATACAGTTGACATGGCCACGTGTAGCGGTGGCCGGCTTGGCGTGGAACACTTTCCCTGTTGGCTTGCCACGGCCAACAGCTTTAGCAGATTGGTTGGGGTTGGTTTGGGGACACTCACGCATATAGTGGCCAGATTCCCCACACTTGAAACAAGTCACGGAACTGGTGCGTGGAGGAGCACTGTTGGTTGGACCCCCATAGGGCTTGGCTGGTGCAGACTGTTGAGCGGGGCGAGGCGCCTGGAAGGATGGCCTCGGTATGAACCTGGGTGGCAGGGCAGTGTTGGGCACCCACACGCGGCGCTTCTGAGGACCAGCACCGGATGAGGAACCCACATCACGGCCATGCTTACGTGTTGCGTCATAATCAGTCTGACCAGTCTCAGCACTGATGGCCTTGTTAACAAGTTTCTGAAAAGATGTGCACTCATGCAGACGGAGGTCGCGGCGAAGCTCAGGACTAAGCCCCTTACGGAACCTTGCTTGCTTCTTGGCATCGGTAGAAACTTCCTCAGTGGCATATCGTGCGAGGTTACCGAACTCCCTGCTGTAAGCATCCACAGAGAGTCGGCCCTGAGTGAAACTGCAAAATTCCTCACGTTTACGGTCCATGAGACCCTCCGGAATGTGATGTTCACGAAAAGCCTCGCTGAATTCAGCCCAAGTAGTGACATGGCCCGCTGGGCGCATAGCTCCATAATTCTCCCACCATAGACTGGCGGGACCTTCAAGATGATATGCAGCAAAGATGACCTTGTCAGCCTCAACTACTAGCGCGGGACGCAGCTTGTGAGAGATACTGCGAAGCCAGTCATCAGCGTCGAGAGGCTCGACGGAGTGGTGGAACGTGGGTGGATGTAACTTGATGAAATCACTGAGTGACACCACGTTAGTCCTCTGATGGTGTGCTGTGTTCTGTTCAATATGCTCCAACAAACGGTTGGTCTCCCGCTTGTTTCTCTCGGCTTCCAGCATAACCTCGGCTAGGGAAGGAGGATGAGGCAGATTTGCATTCCTGACTTCACTGCCTTCGGCCGGCTCTTGAGGAGCGGGGTTATTGCGCGTGTTGACCATCCTAGGTAAACAAGACAATGATTTAGTCAGAATGATAAGATTCCGACATAGGATACATAATGTAAGGAATAACTCAGAATGCAAGATGATCATCTGTATGACATGGTAGATACAGAAACTGCTTCTTTATTCCATCGTCATACACACCATACAAGGTTTAGTACAAGACCAAACAAGGTACTATTACGGTGAAAGGAAGATTACATCTCATCGGAGGCATCCCAAGCTCCTATACATTATTTTTCTACATCTCCGGAAGCGGTACAAACTAGGTTATATCCCACGAGTCACGCAGGACGATAGACGACACAGCTAGTACGAACTAGTGATACTACCACTAACTCAGACCGATCCGTAGTAGTCCTCGTAGAAATCACCTCCATAGCCTGGAAGCTCAACATGATCATCCGGAAACAGACGATCTCGCGGAGCTTGCGGACCATAGGGACTAGGATGAGGTCTTGGACCAACAAACGGTGGCCTGCGGGGACCGCGAGGTGGGGTGATGCCTCCTACATCACGCCAACTCATCACGTCTGGCAGAGCAGATCTCACAGGATAGAGATCGCGCATATCCGAATATCCAGCTTGCACCGCCGGTGCAAACCGAGTCAACGTGGCCCAATGGTCAGCACGGGTATTGAAAAGCTCTAGCCTCAAGGCCCGATTTTCACGGTCCTTATCCTCGAGCATCTCAGCAGTGGTGCGAGTCCGTGAATCCTCCTGAGTGGGGTCAGCATAGATAACCTGGAGATACCCTTGTGCTCCCGGAAGTGATCCTGGCATATACCGGAAATCAGAGTCCCGAAATAGGCCAGACCTGACTCGCATGATGGTCATCATAGAGTAGGCGGCGTCCTGCACAGCCATCCCAATAGTAACCCCAAGTCCATAGGAGCAGTGAAGGGGCTCGGTGGATCCAGGATAAGATGGAAATATCCTGACAGTGCAGAGATACTGGCTTTGATTAAAGTCCCGAAATTGCTCTTCGACCGTGTACTCAGGATACCAACGGTATCCAGCCTCAGTCATTACCCTGACCAACATGGCGGTATGGCCGGGTACATCTAGGCATCGAGTCAGGCGAACCACTTGATTGAGGTCGCGAGTGGCCATCTGAAAGCACAACCATAATGCAAAGGCATTAGAATTTCTAGCAAAATTTTCGGCAGCATAACAGCTGTAAATGCTCAAGAAGGATTTTGAGACATTTGACAAAGGATTTCATACACACTCGACATCATCATATCAAATTCTGAGTCCATCCTAGCAACATAATGTGGTAGTAGAACTGAACTAGGCTTGTATTCATCAAACCTATAAGGTACTGCTGATTAGTAACACGTGATCCTGATAGAGAGAATAGATCCTAATTCCTTAACCCCCGGTGGAAGAATAGACTGACTCAGATCAGAATGTCATAAGATAAAGGAGTAAAAAGAGCCTTACGTTCCACCCACAAACAATTCCCCTACATATAACTAAAGAATTTCTAGACTCAACATCGACCAGTTTGGCTTGGAGAACCTACAGGCAGTCCGGCTCTGATGCCAACGCTGTCAGGACCCCGACTCGATGACACATCGATCTAGCCTGTAACACCTCATATCACTTTGCGGCCTCACGCACGGTATCCCCACGGGTGTCGCCTTAACTTTGCCTGGGACCGTTTGCGCCTTTTGGCTCACGTATATGATAGTGTCGCTAGCATCCATATGTTAAGGAGCCCGGGCTGACATGACTAGTTGTAAACCCAAAGTGGCACAGACTTACAGGGACAGGCATCCATGACCCAGCTTCGAACGTGTCGGTCATCAGCAAGAGGGTCCGGGCTGTAGCACTGGGCTAGCAGGACTCCGGTAAACCGGGCTGTAGTGGGCTAACAGGACTCCGGTACTCAATGCGTGACATTTCCCCGAAGGGACAGACACCGGAACGAAGAAGGACACATGCCGGCCAGCCTAAGTGTTCCAGAGCAGTAGCAAGCTACCATGGCTCAGTGGTAACACTAGGAGACATTTCCCGGTAAGAGAGGCTACTAAAGATAAACAACTAGATAGTCAGATCCCACACATACCAAGCATTTCAATAACATACACACAGTATGCTCGATATGTGCAAATACAACATGGCATCACAACATGACTCTATGACACAAGTACTTTATTTAAGGCTCAGGGAGCCATACATAATCATACACATAGGTACGGGTCACACGACCCAGCATTCAAGTCATACAGTCATACAAACCAGCAGCAGAAGTAACTTGTCTGAGTACAGACAACTAGTAAAATAAAAGAGGCTTGGAAAGCCTAGCTATACTACGTGGTCCTTCACAAGCTCAGGATCACCACCTGGGCCTTAGCCTACTCATTGATGTCAACGTCTACGTAGAACCCATCAGAAGGGGTTGCAGCGTCTTCTGTAAAAAATGTAAATTATAGCAACATGAGTACAAAGGTACTCAGCAAGACTTACATCAGATCCTACATACATGCATATTATCAAGAAGGGTTGGTGGAGTTGTTGCAGCAAGCCAGCTTTGATCTTGGCTAGGCTAACCTACGAGACTCCAACTTGAAATGGTTTTGCGTACACGAGTCCACTACTCACCAATTCAATACACTACCGAGGATCCACCTCCGTCTTCCTACGGAAGAGCCATCCTCGGCACTCACACTTATCTTGAGGCTTTTAGTAGTTTCCGTTTACTTGTCTATGAACTGTATAGGCAACCAAGCAGTCCTTTACCGCGGACGCGGCTATTCGAATAGATCATGATAACCCTGCAGGGGTGTACTTCTTCATATATGTTTCCACCACTTAGCGTCTGCACACGACATGTGCTCGGCAGACTTCAAGCGAAAGCCGACGTGGGTGTAGACCACGACCTACCTAAACACCTAAGCCTCTAGTCCAGGTTTATCGCCTATCCAGGTTCCATCCGCAGGGAGTCCGGCCGAGGTTTCCCATACGGCCCCGAACGATGTGAACAGGGTTCCCGAGATACCTAACGGGTATTCAGTACACCCGGCCACGTACCTACCGCATCACAGCCCACCCCTACGGTCAGCGCTGTCCACGGCCTCCAGTAGGCTACAAACACCAGAAACTACTTGCAACTCCTAGACAGAGAGCTAGGGTGAATAAGAAGTCGAGCGGGGTCATATTTCAGGGCCCAATGCATGGTAGTAGCTGTATCTTAAATCACACATACAGATCTCAGTGCTTAAGGTCGGCTTCAATGAAACAACCCACCATGTACTCCTACATGGCCTCTCATCGATACCTTTACCAAATCGTGTTCACCACACCACTCTCATTACCGACATAATCATTTCACTCTAGCCCATCACCCAGATGAACCAGACATGACACGACTCTAAGCATAGCAGGCATAGCAAGGTAGGAACAACACATACATATGGCTCACTCAACTCCTACACATGCTAGTGGGTTTCATCTAGTTACTGTGGCAATGACAGGTCATGCAGAGGAAATGGGTTCAACTACCGTAGCACACAACAGTTTGAAACGCGTTGTCTTAATGCAGTAAAAGAGAGCAGGAGCGAGAACATGGGATTGTATCGATATGATCAAATGGTTGGTTGCTTGCCTGATGGTTCGATGCACTGATACGGTTCTTTGTTAGGGTAATCACGGTACTCCTCGGAGGCAGATCCTGCCGCATAGAACACCGATACACAACCATCACCAAACAATGTGCAACAATATGATGCATGCATGAAACATAGCAATATGAGTGTGTTGGGCTAATGCAACTAAGACCAGAAGGGTTTGAACCAATTTGAACCAAAGATTCAAATTTCAAACTCATACATGGCCCTTTAAAGTGTTTTATCTTGTTCTGCATTAAACATCAAGTTAACTTGTTTAATCATGCATGAAAATAGTACAGATGGATAGATTGGATTTTTCTGATCATTTTTCATATATAACTTGTCTGATTTGGAGTTACAGATTAAAAGTTATGAATTTTTGAAGTTTAAACTATATTCTGGAATTTCCTATATTAAAATAAATCCAGAAAATCAATTACTGCGTCAGCCTGACGTCAGTGTGACATCAGCAGGTCAACGGGACACGTCCGGGTCAAACCTGACAGTGGGTCCCGCGTGTCAGTGTGATTAGATTAATTAAAGTTTAATTAAAACTAAACCTGTTTAATTAACAGGGCTGGGCCCCACCTGTCATAGACTCAGGGGAGTCAACCAGGGCCCACCCGTGGTCAAACCCGGGTCGGCTGCACCGGCGTTTAGCCGCCGGCGAGCCCGACGCGGCGGCGGAAGTGGTTTTGGCTGTTTCGGCCACCAAATGGGTCGCGGAGACCACCGGAGTGGAGCTGAGGACGAGCCGCAGCTCTTGGTGGAGTCCGTTGGGGTCGGGGTGGCCGGAGTTGGCGCCGGCGACGACTTTGGCGGCCACCGGGGTTCGGCCGAAGACGAACTTGACGCTAGAGGGGTCGGTGAGGCGCGGGGAGTAGCTAGCTAGGTGCTACGTGACGCGGTGAGCATGATGGACACCGTGGAGTGGTCGGAGGGTGACTGGGAGCACGTCGGCGACGAGCTCCACGGCGGTGGGTGCGGTTGAGCTCCGGGAGGTCGCTACACAGCTCGGGAGCAAGAAAAAAAGGGGGGGAAGATGGCTAAGCTCACAGTGAGTGCGACGAAGCCCTTGCTGCGGCCGGGGATGGACCGGAGCGACGTCGGCGTTGAAAGGGGATCTCCGGCGACGGCGGTTCGGGCGAGGTCGTTGCGGTGGACTCGGGCGTTGCGAGCGCTCGGGGCTCGGCTTGCTCGATGAAGTGGACAGCGGCGGAGCTCCTGGACACGATGAGAGGACACACGGGCGGCGGGGAGCACGGCTACGACGTAGGCAC